>NC_135260.1:14956923-15266730 GCF_964204865.1 Styela clava | reverse complement strand
AAGTGCTTAAGTGGTCTCAATGGCTTAGTGTTTAGAGCACCCGATCAAACCAGAGCCAACCTCCTTTTGCAGGCTGTAAGAAATTGGATTAGCAAATGGCGAACTTGAAAAATTTCTGTGTTTCCAAAAACGGTTGATCCTCAAATATCAGTTGGGTTTATATGTTCGCATATGTTCGCCCTAAAGGAAAATTGTGCGACCCGCAGAGAAGTGCCAATTTTGAATGCTGTACAGCCCACAAAACAAGTTTTTAATTCAATTTGGTGTGTACGAGTAATTCCAATCTCTTCGCGTTGCAAAGCCTATACCTGAGTCCAATTATCTATGCCTATGCCTTGACCAAAGGCCTTTACAATGCCTTGACCAAATTTTTAATTAACCATTAATCAAAATTTTTGCTCGCAACTACTAGATAGCAGGTTTCACCCAGTTATTTCTATCTGTCCCTCCTGTATTGAAGGTTGCACACCCCTGCTCTACACAATAAAAATTGTGTGTTATAGTACTTTTAATAATATAAGACACATTATCATCCACTTGAACCTAAAATCCAATTCATTCATCTGTGATGATTATCGAAGGTGAGTGCACTTGAGTAACAATATTATCATAACTATGATCTCTCAACAGCCAAACTGAAATCTGTTAATAAACAAATGGAGGAGACGGAAAACAAAACACAAAAGATGAAAACTAAAGATATTTGCAAAAGAAAGGAAGTTTTATTACTTTGTGAAAAATATGAACAACTAAAGAAAAATGTCAAAAGGTAAAGTAACGTATATTTTCAAGTGTGATGGATATGGAGAAGAATTGTGCAAACCAAATTCAAAATTATGAGGTTCAAATTCGGTGTTTTGCAAAATTCCAGCAATTGGTTCTCTCAGTTTAAATAAAAAATTTCAAGTAAATTCGATGATTATGGAAATTTATTCATGGAAAACGATTTCTGAATTTTAAATTATTTGTGTACATACTTCAATAATATAGCAGGTTAAAATTTTATTGCTTCAAGACCTGTTTTGTTCGATATTTAAAACATCCTTGGAGTGGAGAACTTGAACATATAATACTTTGTGACCCATGCATGTTTCTTGCTTGAAATAAGGTTTCGATTAGAGACGTACCATTGGTCGGTCTGTTTTTCTAGATTGGATAACTTTGTGGAAACCTACACATTGATTTTCTTGTTACATGATTGCAATCCAGACCTATGCTTCTATTTGCATATCACTTGAGTGGTATCGCTATTGAAAATGGTTCAAGGTTTATAACAATATACTTGATATGTTCAATGTTCAGATTGGAGTCAGATCTACGAGATTCTCAAAAGAAACTTCAAGAATCAACAACAAAAGCATGGGCATTAGAAACCTCGTATCAAAAGAATGCAGAAGAAAATGAGATTCTGAGACATCAACTTCAACTACATGAAAGTATGTTGGCTTTTCGATTAAAGCGTTAGACTTAGCTGCTTTGGTATCGTAGGTTACATTACACATCTATGGTTTTCTCGCCCAAGAAGTGATAAATTGCTCAGTTCGTGGTTCGTGCTTAACCGGAAAGATTCCGGTCCTTCAAAAAAGGTACCGGTAGTTCCTTCCATATTGATGGATACCAATGGCTGCTTGTACCTTGTTCTCAAAGGGACTCTCTGAGTCCTGGTGTTGGTGAGGTCCATTTTGTGTTGTACCTCAACCTGTATTGCATTGGAATTTTTGAAATTGTTTGAGATATTTGTCATTTGCTAATTAAATAACATTAAATGAAAACTTGAAAAATTGTCTGAATTTTTGTCATCTGCCACAAAAATGGTTGGTAAATATTTACAGTATTTGAAATCTCAAACCTTCTAGTTCTAGGACTATAAATCATAAGTTTATTCAGTATTAGGAAATCAGTAGCTATATTAACGCAGCATTGCTGTATATAAAAAATAATTTCAGTCACAGTTGTAACCAAGGTTCTGTGCCTCGAGTTCTATATAAATTCACGTTTCTGCACTATATGATTAGACTGTATTGCTGAAAACCAGTTTTGTCTTTTAAATTTGATATCTTCTGAATTCCAGGCCTCATTAACTCAACCAGAGCTTGCCAAAATGGAAACGGTGCTACGAATATTTTAAAAGATTATGAACGATTGACTGAGAAATATGAGGCATTATTGGATTTGAGATTGAGAGAATATGATAGAGTGAAAGTAAATACAAAAACCAAGAAAGTAATGAAGCAAATAAATGTTGAACGAAGACATCACACGGATAGAAAACCTGATACAAGAAGATCATTAATTAAAGATTATGGTATGTATATTATAAGCAGATACCTCAAAAACTTTCATATTATTTTAACAACAGTTTAGACGTTTTAAAGAAAGTTTTTGAATTGTGTATGTTGTTGTAACTGAATTTCACAACTTACTCCAAGAGCAGGGGACCAGACAAAATGCTTTAGTGGGTTGTAGTTTTGGTTTCCATGTCCTACACTGTAATTTGGTATAGTCTTGATAGCTCTTGGCACTTTGGTAGTAGTCCGTAACTCTGCTCAAAGATCAATCTCATTTATTTTTGAGTGAATGCGCTGCACATAACCTTGCTTAGTTGTTTTAAACAATTTTTTTTTAAATAAATCTTCGCTCTTATTGAAACCCCATTTGTTAATAACTACCACATAGGCTTGTTATGCAATTTTCTGGCATAACCCTTTGCTTATAACTTTGCCTCTATGGCTGTTTTTGATAGATTTCTATTTTTTACAGAAGCTGTTCAGCGTGTTTATCAAGTCTTTTATTTTTCTAGTTTCAAATGAGGGTTTATGACACAGGCATTCAAATAAATCCTGCACAAATGTTTTCTTACAGACCAGCATGAAAGAGTAATGACAGATTCTATGTGGAAAAGACAACAAGACTTCAGAAGATTTTATGCCCGAGATGAAATTTCTGCTCCATCAAGATTGAGAAGTCAATCAGCAGATGAAGTAAGTTTATTGAAAATGATGATGATATGGAGTTGAATATGATATTCATATGTAAATCTAAAGATAACACATAGGATCTCAAAGTAAACATATGCGCTATACCCATCGGGTATTGTCATATGACACAAAATTCAAAAGCTCAGAATACAAAGGCGATTGCTAGGACCCTACAAATATTTTGGGTATAATATCCTTGGCTGGACTGAAGTCTATGACCTGCTGCACATAAGGATTTGAAACCAGAAGTATACTGGTCAAGTTTAATCATGAGCTACTTATCTAGAGTTTTATTTGGAATGTACCGTAAGTAATATATGTAACTTGCTATTTCTTATTCAGATTCCAATCAATTCCTGTCGATCAGAGCCGAGAAAAATTCACATTCAATCTAATTTGAAGGAAGACTTGCCCATGAGAATGGAAGAATTGAGTTATCCTCGTCACACGTCGCGTGGAAGCTATTTACCTGGTGATGAGTCAGGATTGAGATATTCAGATGGTGAAAAGTATCTTCCTAAAAGGGATTTCAATAATAATAGTAATAACAACAACCACATGCTGAGCCATTTCGACTCTAAAGGCAGAGATAGAAATATGCTGACTAGTACTCCAGTGAAAATGTTGGAATCGGAACAAGACAGGATTGAAAGACGAGAAAAATATGATGATAAAGAAGGAAAATCAACTTTTGTTGTACCTACTGACAGGCAAATACCGTTGCTGTCATCGCGAAAGAACACAATTGATAATCGTACAGCTTCAAAAACACGTTCAAGATCGTTATCTCCTATAAGAATTGATGATAAAGATTTTGAAAACAAAATGGAAGATTTCAGACCTTCATCGAGCAGAGAATCTCAAAAATCTGTTTCTTTTAATTTAAATCCAGCACATCGGCGAACAAAATCAACTAATTCTGTAATGGATGTCGGTTTCGTCGGATCAAAATTAACATCACCTCGCCGTGAAAACATGCTAATGAAGAGAAAAAACATCTCTCCAGTTGAAGTTCTCGAAAAGGTGAAGAGCGCATATCAAGAAGAGTATTTGCACAATATGAAAGGAGTGGACTGGATCATATCACCTGAGAATTCACCACCTGACCTGAAACAAAGCTCAAATCTACCTGGAAGTTATGTAAAGTCCGCTAGTCTATCACCCTCACAAAAATCGTCACTCATGGGGGCCACATTGTGTGCAAATAGATATAAAAGAAGCACAGAAAGTGTGAAAACACTTCTGGAGAAAAATTATGGCACAAATCACTACAATGGAATATCAGGAAGTAAACATGAAACCATCAGTGAATATGTTCCTACTCGAAAATTATCCACCTCACCTAAAAGTATTTTAAAAAAACCGAAAGATTCAAATGCATCTTTAAGTAATTCAAATAGAACACCTGTAGTAGTGAGGGAAAAATTTTCTCATCATAAAATAGACTTCGATTCTACTTATGATCTGTCGCCACCTGAAATGTTTCGCGATTTAAATCGAAAAGATGAAAGCGTCGACAGTACACAGACTGTCGTGAATGAATCTGTTGAAATTATAGATATAAAACCAAAATCAATGAATCAGGATGGCACTTTGATTTCTTCTGATTCTTCTTTTAAAAGTCACGAGTCACAAGTTTCTGGAAAAAGAGAGTATTATGGTAACGAAGTTTCAGAAATGATAGAAAGAAAAGAAGAAAAAATAAAACGTGAAAACAAACCCGAAAATCTTATGATCCCAGTGCAGGTATGTCCTTAAATTCATGTTTTATTTTATACAAGACTTTAGACTAGCGGTTCCCAACCACCCCAAAATAACACTATAAATACCACTGGAAGGATAAAAATGGGGGGCCAGGAGCCATAAAGGGTTGGAAACCCCTGATTTAAACCAACTGAACTTATAATTTGGATTCCAACTCTCTAAGAGTTTTGAAAATACAACTCCAGTGAAAACAACAAACTCTCAATTCCACAACCTCGTTTTTTTTCTACCAGTTTGGTAAAATTGGCATCTATGGTAGCCAAAGTTCATATGATGTCATTTTCTAGTAGCAATGTAAACTCAAGCTTCAGGTACTTGTCTTCATGTGTGAATACTTGCTTAAGTTTTGCCTTGAATATGGCAACGAATTATAAGCTAACAAATATTTATTGTTGATTGATTACTTTTTTAATTTGCCGGTTGGCACCATGCTGTTTGTTTTTCATGAAGACGTGAATTGTGAATTACCGGTAATATTGTAGTTTATGATAACCTTAGATGGAATTATTAATAAACATTGTGTAGTTTTCTGGAATATTCACATTTCTAAGTATAATAATGCTAAAATTGTTTTTTTTCACTTCAGGATTCGAACACTTACTTAGTCCTGTGAATTTGCCACTTTAACAGTTTCACATAAACATGATTTTCTATTAAATTTTTATATTTTTTTATAGTTTTTAAAAGATGATGACACTGATTCTTTGGGACAGTCTAGCATATCGAGTACCCGTGATCATATTGGAAGATTTGAGTTTTTACAAGAAATGCAGTCAACGCTGAAAAACCCTGCGTTTTCCTATCAGAAACAACCTTTCAACGACATGCCAGATTCAAATGACAAAATAAACCTTGATTCTGACATTGGACTCAGTGCACGGCAACAGGAATATGCAGATAAATTGATCAAAAAATACATGAAAAAATCGAATAGCTAATTGACGTATTCTGAAATAACAAGACAAAAGAATGAATATTGAAAATTTTGAAAAAAATTGATTTGAAAAAATTATGAAGAAATAAATGCATTTAAAATGGGTTTCTAAACCTCAAGTCCTGTAGTTAATTTATCAGTTATTTCCACCTTGCCCCTTTTTTTCTATGTTTTTAATGATTTGCCATTTTTGTATGGCTATCGAGCATATGGGAACCTTACTTTTATAGCACGTTGTAGATACTGTACAGTTCTTTTATGGTGGAGGTTTCCGATATTTCTAATGAAAATTTGCTTTCGTAAGTTAGAAATAGTTATAAAGAATAACAATATGCTTGAATTATGATTCTTTTTGAACATTGTATATACGTGAAATACCTGCTGCTATGTTTTTGTGATAATTCCAAAGAATATTTCTCTTTTGTATATTTTTATGAATCCAAAAAATTTACCTTGATGCATTTTTATGACACAAGCAAAATTTCTATTTTTTGCTGCTGTAAGGCTAAAGTGATTTTATACATTTTTAGGTAATTTGATAATCTGGTTTGACCGAAATGACCTGCTGCTTATGTTTGAAATATTAGATTAAGAGAAGTGAACCTTGGCACCATAGTTGAGGATGAGCAAGCATATTACTTCGTTAATAACCTTGCTTTTGGGGCAAACCAGCCATTTGCTGCTATTTCTGTATCTGCTGCTTCAAATTTATTCCAAAAATGCTATTTTTATACAAAATTACCTAAGAGATATGTCACTATTTCATTTTTTCTAGTTCTTCAAAAAGACACTTCACTGTTTATTTTTACCTGTGTGCCTCGTTAGAATTATCACTGTTTTTGTCATCTGATTTGTATATAGCACTATTTGTTTTTCCGAACATTTTTTCTCAGCTACTTATCCTTACTTGGTTTTGAGAGATGAGGATTGAAAAATTCCGTAGTGCTAGACCACAAAAATGTCTTTGTGTGAGCTAGCTTCAACTCTGGTGGTCGCAGCTCAATTAAGAGTATATAAATTCGTAAATAAAGACAGATTTTAGTTTTCAGGAAAATATTTTTTAACACTTTTACTTATCTTAGTTCTTTATGTTCCCATTTCATTGCATTTGTTTCTTACAATCACTGTTTAGAATTACCTATTTTTCACTATTCACAACACACACGTACTATTAGAGTTTTATGGCAATGTACTGTTCAGATATATTTATTACCTCAAATCATCATGGAATCTTAACTTAAAAAGCTGATGTGTAACTTGTGATTTAATAACCCTGATTCTCTTATTGTTACTTATTTTCAATACTCCAGTCATACCAATTGAAAGCTCAACATTTGAAACCAAATTATGAATTGAAATCTTGGTACCAGACAATTTGGGGATGCAATGGTTTGATTATAACTGCAATTAATACTGAAAAGTAACTTCGTTTTAGTATCTAGCTTCGTTCTTGTGGAATAAAATTGAATATTTTGTTTAGTGTCAATGTATGCTACCTGTTCTTTTTTTTTAAATTTCCTACTGTTTTTGTATTGAGGTGTGCTGGAAGTAGATTTATCTTAGTTTTTTTCTAATAAACTAGGTTATTTATGAAATCTTACTCTATTTTTTTTGTCTTGCTGTCTACCATTGTATCAGAATCTGGGACTTTAGAAGTATAGTTTGTTAGTAATCAGCTTCAATCTATCTAGACCAGGCGTGTTCAACAGACAACTGGCCTACCATGTCAAGCAAGCATAAAATCCTAATCCAACCGTTTGTTTAAAAAGGTGCTCACTTGGGTAGATACATGATTTTACCTTTGTTGTTCAATGAATCTCTCGCCGTTTTGCCCGGTAGCCGGTACCTTCATCAGTGAAGGGCTAAGTGTGATAGACACATTCTCTCTTCTTGCCTTTTACTGTAGCGCTCGCTAATTTTTTTTTGTGGGGTGCAGCCAGATAGATTTGTCTGCAGTTGGTTATACCGACAAAAAAATGTTGCACACCTCTGATGTAGACAGATAGTATCCCCGTTCGGGATCTACTAACAGGGATTTCGGCCACCATATAAAAAAAACTCTTCATACCAAAAATAACAATAATTCCATTTTTCATTTATGTAGTAGCAGCAAGAATGAGAACGAGGGAGGCTATCTATCATCATTGAAATCCAACGTTTAAAAGCACAAAGCTTGATCAATGGTAGCAATTGTATAATCCAATCAGCCACTTATACGCATCCCAGAATAAATCAATCCTCATTTATGTATATATTTCAGGCACCAAGTGGAAAAAGAAGCAGCATAATAGACTATTTAAATTGAACTTTCAGAACACAAATCTCCATCAAAAGGTAGTAGGCAATGTGCAAGACATCGCATAAAATGCAGAAGCAGCATATTAGTACGAACACACAGTTTGGCAGATTTATTATGAACAAAAAATTAAAATGTCTCGATCTTTTCTGCAGAGTATTGGATAGAGTTTATACACACTTGATAGCAAGAAAAAAATGACACGGTGAAAATAATTGTTGGGAATGTTACATCAGATTTTATATGTCAACAATACTGCAAATATACAAATAGCATTTTTTAAATTCAATGCAAATTTTTTTCGATAGCAACCTCACAATTGTTAGGTTATCATGTATCACCCACAGGATAATTATGGACAGCGTCAATAAATGCTTTCAAATGATCTGGACTCATATCAGGATACATTCCATGACCTAAATTAGCTATGTAGCTTTTGGTTCCAAACTTATCAATCATTTTCTTAACTGCTCCTTCAATATTTTCTTGTGTGTCATATAAGTTAGCAGGGTCAAAATTCCCTTGCAAAGATTTTCCATATTTCTTTGCTATTTCTCGAGCTTGGACAGGATCAACTGTCCAATCCAGTCCTATTACATCATACTTGGTTTGGGCAAGATCTTCGATAGCATAATAAGCGTCTTTTGCAAAAACAATCATTGGTACCGGTTCAATATCAGCTTCTATTAAATTCTTTTTCACTTCGTCTACAATTCTTTTTAGATATGGCAGTGAATATTTGTTAAACATTTCTTGATTAAGTACCCCAGCATGACTTTCGAATAACTGTGAAAAAACAAATATAAAACCTGTAATTTTTTTCTTGAAGATATTTGAATGAATTAACTTGGTGGGTGCAGTGGCCTATTGATCAAAACGTTAGACCTAATTATGATTGCATCACAGATTCAGCGAGGGTTTGATAAATTGGGTGGGCAATGCCAAACTAGAAGAATTCCGTTCTTCCAAACTATAATATCTCTTTACCTAACAGTGGAGGATTGTTCAGAGTGAAAGGAGGCATATGAATACATCACATAAACATATATTATAATAGATCATTATCACAAAAAGTTATATCAACAAATCTGAAATGCCTGAACATTGAATTTTATCCTCCTATAAAGGGCTACAGACATAAAACTAGGTCTCAGATTTGAAAAATAGGTAAAATATTACGCAAACAAACATGGCACATGACACATCATCGCTTCAACATGAAATCTTTCCCAGCAATAATACTTACTGGAACTATTCATTGCCTATCACTAACAAATTCATTTAGCTGTAATAATTGATATCATAGTTTAGTGCACTGGGCCATCATCCTTTTCATGGGCCATGGAGTGGTTCTCCGGAGGCATGAGCAAATTGAAAGTAAATTGACAATATTTGGTCAATTTTTGACTATGGCATCTTAATTCCTTTTTGTTTGTTGGCTTTTATTATTCAAAATGGCTTTGAAAATACATGTTGGAGACGTGCTGGAAACAAAACTAGATACTTTTATACAAGATATGAGGCCTGCAGAGTTGGGAGTTATTTGAAACAGGGCGGCGAATCATGAGTTTGATAGGTTTGGGTGTAGAAATTCTTCGTTAAATCCACTGAATATTTCGAATCAGACTTGAAATTTGGGTAATATTTACACATTACATTTTCATGTGGGTCCTTACCTGCAATAACTGAGCTCCTGCAACCACTTGACCAACCAGATACTTGATTATTGTTCCAGTCAAAATATTTAAAAGTTCTTTACTCTCTTCACTATGCTTGTACAACCAGGACCTCGGCTTAGAAAACGTAGAAGAACTTCCACCTGTCATTGGAAATTATATAAGATTTCAACATTGCTTGAATTTTGTAGACACTTCAAAACCCACAGGCTGGGTGGACCCACTAGCTGTCTGTTACGGTCTAACTTGGCAATTAGAAATCCACCCCCTTGCAAATTCTGGTTACACCCCTGTCTACGTCATTTGGGAATCAAGGAGATAAAAAAAAACAATTAATCTATTAAAACAAATTGGCAACATAACAAAATGTGGTAAGCTAGAGTGGAATTCCTTCACAGAGCCATCATATGACAAAAGTAACAAGCTTCCTGATGCATTGAATTGTAACTAATTCATAAAAATCCTGAATATTAAAACATAAAAAAACAGACCAAATAATAATTATTTTTATACCTTCAACCATATAAGCCATTAAAGTCCAAGGTGCACCACTGAACCCAATTAATGGAACTTTTCCATTCAATGTTTTTCGAGTCAATGTCAAAGCATCGAATACATATCCAAGTTCTTTATGGACATCAGGCTTGTGATTTAATTTTGAAATATCTTTGGGAGTTTGCAATGGCCTAAAAATAATAAGTGCTGTGAAAATTTTTATCCAACATTGATTCAAAAACTAATTTTACCGGTTTATTTACAGAGAGCTCTGTGGAGTGAAGAGAGTCTGAGATTGGAAGGTTTTCATAGATATTGGAGTCAAGAGCCGGAGCCAAAATTCAAAATATTAACAGAAATAAATGGATAGTTATGGAAGGCATGTGTATGAAGTTTTTGTTATGAGAAATTGGTTTTCCTTGGGTTAGAACTAAAGTCTGGAGTCAGGAACAGAAGTCGTTTTAAATGGCTCAGAGTTTGGAGTTAGACGTACATATTGCTTGAATTTGTGTGTGTGCATCAAGGATGTAAGTTTCGAAAGTTTTTAAAAAATTTTATATATAAACTATAATAAATATTACTTGACTGGATTATTCAGCTCAATTAAATCTATGCCCAATATAGAATATTCAAAAAAAAAGGGTAAAGATTGCTAAGTCTTACTCTGGAAAAGTAGGACCTTTACCAGGAACCATTTGAACTTCCATTCCTAGGGCTTGAGGTATCACAAGAATATCAGAAAATATGATTGCGGCATCTAAATCAAATCGTTTTAAAGGTTGTAACGTCACTTCACATGCAAGTTCTGGTGTTCTACAAACTGTGAAGAAATCATGTTTTGCACGAACTTCTTTGAACTCCGGTAAATATCTGAAAATCACACAAGAATATAGAAGTAAATATAAAAGAAATCTATATAAGCACATGATAAACATACAACTATACAAAGTGATGATCAATAAAAGGCCCATTCGAAAATGGGGTATATATCATGAAATAAGTGAGTTTCATGTCATCTTTTTATACTTATTTGACCATTTGATGCTTTTATAATTGCTAGATACTTCTTGATGATTTCTAATAACCTTGAAATCATTCGGATCATTTTCCATATATGACATATTTATGTGGCTTTTGCTTTGTACAAGGGTCGTTTGCATGTTACTATAAGTTTGGAAGGACAAGAATCTTTCCAATTACTTGTTACCCAATGTGCTCATACTTCAATGCCTTAATCACTAAGCCACCCCCCTCACCAAAGAAAATGTTTAAGAGGATGAAGAATAATTATAGAATTACCTGCCTGCCTGTCTCATAGCCCACACAGGTATACGGTCCACTTTCTCACCTTTGGCTGCTTTAATAATAGCATCATTCTGCAGGTTGGGAAAATCCTGCTTCATTATAAGCTAGTACAAATTTCCTTCAATGTCTTGTGAATTAGGGTATTAACCAGGTACAGAGGTAACTGTTAAAGGAAATAAAATATATAGCCTACATGGAATAATGTATCATATGCCAGTACGCAGATACTCGTCAATACCCAAAATAATTAGTTTGGCATTGTTTTGGGAGGTATTTTCAAATTATTCTGAGCAAGGCTCTCAAAACAGGACTGATTTATGATGAGCTCAGGTTTAGTATTGTCCCATCAATTCGAAATCCATTCAATAATATAAATTCTACATTTCTGAAGTCTTGAATATTAAATTTTTTTATAGCAGAATAGTAGATCTGTAGATCAAGAATATCTTAGCAAAACAAATATCTGAATATACAAGATTTCTAGACAACTATAATGAGGTTAGCGACTTTGTTTTGTAGCAATAAACCTCTCTCGTTCTAGCAAAACAGTTGCTGTCATGAATTTCCACATGTGAGCAATACAAAAGTTACGGTAACTTGACTTGTACCCATACCGTACCGGTACCGGTACTAGTCGCACAACATACACACTCGGCGTTCATTTTAGCACAAGAAACGTAGGCCTACCGTACACAGCAACAGTTTCGCTGAAAGCACGCGACGCGAGTGCATTCTTCGCAGAAAACGTTACGTAACGGTAGAGAATTTTATGAATTGTTTGAATTTTATCACAGCTGTTTCTAGACAATTTTTGATTACTACAATCAAATTGCAACTTCTAGGAAACCCATATGGTGATTGACTTATTTGATTCGTACCAAATCCGGCCCGCGTAACGATTTAAAATGGCCCGCCTAGCTCAGATGAAATAGTGTTCAACAGATTACGTGATTATCACAGTTTAAGCATGTGTTTTTTTTGTAACAATTCAATTAATTAAACGCACCAGTATTAGGATTACATAGGGCAGTAATTTAATTATCAATCACATAAGAAAGCTTAGAGATATCAAAACACAGACGAAAACTACACTCCTTGAACAGAAATTTTTTGGAAACAGTGGTGAATCGACTGAACCACAGCTACTACACTCATCCGGCCCGCGAACATCCCTCCGATGCTAATTTTGGCCCGAGACCAATAAAGTCTTGGAACCCTTCTAAACGAATGCGAAAGAATCTATTGCTACGTCACTTTTTGCATCTTGCCGATTGGTCAATGTTACAAAATGAACAAAGAAGTTGATGATCGGGAAAACATTCTTGGAAAAAAGAAATCGCCATTTTTCGTGTTATAGCGGGGCAGATGAAATGACGTCGCTACCAACCAACCCGTCCTGACCACGGTCTTTCACCTGGTTACGGAGAACCAACGTCAGCGAGGAGTCCAGGAATTCTTTCTCAAGTATCCCGCGGCCATTATATAACGACCATGATTATCCCACACGGGATTCGGGACCTGCGAACCCACGCAAGTTTATCAGAGCAATGACATTAAACAATGTTTAATTAAACAATGAACATTAAACAATAAACAATGTTTAAAATCATTGATCACAGGTACGGTGGCGAGCGTATTCCGAACAATTTGAAAGAAGCGCCATACTGCACGGATTAGGCTAGATTGCCTAAGCATAATGTTATATTTATTACTTGGACACGGAATGGCCCGATTGATCGTCTTTCTTGGCGTTGTTGTGGAGGCCAATATTTGGGCGAGGAAAAACATTACTTCTCTTTGAATCTGTATCAAATTTTCCAAGAGATCACAATCAGGCGTGATCAAAGTCTGGATAGAAAAACGGAAACTATCGCTTGAACGTGGGGTATGATAAAGTAACAAGGACTAAAATAAATTATTAAAGGACAGAGAACTATATGTTAGTCGTTGGGTGCTACCCTACTCCGACGATGCCCATAATAATTATCGCTCTTTCAATGACTTGATTATTCATCTGACTTTCATCTTATTTAAACTTAATAAAATTGAAGATTATTTAGAATCGATAATCAGTATAAAGGACGAGAAAATATTGAAAACATTGATAAAAGCAAATAATACTTTATTTTATTTTTCCCTCATTATAGTTACATCGTTAGTCGTTGAGTTACATTGATTCCAAAAATTAGTCGAAATACGAGGACTTTATGTATTCCAGGTCAACCACAATTCTAAAATCTAGATTGAATTATACTTAATACGTCCACAAAATTAGTTTAGTGCTGTGGTCAAGCGTCCTTCAGAAATAAATAAAAAAAAGTTTACGCGAGAAGTATTTTCCAAGCTCTTGCGCTCTGCCCAATTTCCTTCTCTCTTGTCTAGCATACGCCAAAAAATCAATCTTATTAGCCGTTCAATAATAGCTGGCAACACTTCTATCAGTACTCGTTCGAATTATATTCTAGTAGAGCAGGGGTCGGCAACCTGCAGCCCGCGGGTCAAATCCAATTCAATGGCGCAGAAAAATAATCAAATGGAATTTTTTGAGATGCAATGTAATGAGAAAAATAAATCTATTTTATAATCGAGAGATGTCTCACTGCTTGACATTTTTAAAAAATGTCTTCTTGAATGAAAATTATATCCAAATTTGACAAACCATGCGAAAAAAATCATATCGATGTTTGGAGGTACATATATATGCGTGCGAACAATCATTTTCGAAAATGAACACTACAAAGAATCAGCTGAGAACTCGGATTAGTGATTCCGATTTGAAAAATATTTCAATCTTGGCATTATCCAGTGTGCCGCCTGATGACGAAAACGTATCAAGCGTGATGCAACAAAAAGTGTCACATTAAACGTCATTTGTAACCGTTTGCTTCAAGTAAGACGAGTGAATTGAATTCACGAGTTATCGCCGTCTTCGCGCGCTGCTCAAAATTTCTGTGTGAAAAAATGGGATTCATCGGCCATCTGTTCGGTTTTTAACTTTCTGAAAATATGTGCTGCTCGCCAAGACTGCAGGCTGCCGACCCCTGCTTTAGAGCTTTGAACTTGGGTTGGCAGGCATCGTAGCACGTCGACTAAAACAAACAAATTTAAGTTTGATGAACCCATAGCACACGTTCCATATTGGAGCCCACGGAAAGTTTTAAAATAAATAAACAGATTAGCCTCCTAGCGAAAAATAGAATCTTCAACCACTGAAAAGGCAATTGCCAATTGGTCCAGTAGTTAATGAGAAAAGCGATTTTTTTTCTCAATGACAAAAACGAGATAGCGATCGGAGACAGCCGACTTATCGATCTTCCACAAAAAAGTAATAATTAATCAATAACTCGCTGATTACAAAAAATGGATGAATAAATGAAAATAAAAAAAATAATTAATAACTCGCTAATTCCACGACATATTTCATCCGAAATAAATAGGCATCTGGTCTGAGATATGATGAATGCACCTGCAAAATTTGGAGCAGATTCAACCTCACTTTCGTGAGATATCGCGTAACATACGAAGGTGTCCAACAGACAAACGAGAATATCGGTCAGAGACCGAAGACTTATCGATCCAAAGTTAGGGGATCCCCCAAAACAGCGCTCTTACTCCATAGTGACACCTTGTGTCCCATCACTAATTAATTAATAACTCACTAATTATACGACATAATTTATCCAAAATCAATAGGCTTCTGGTACGACATATGATGAATGAACATGAAAAATCTGGAGCAGATTCAATCTCGCTTTCGTGAGATATCGCGTGCATCTAACAGACACATAGACAAATACCTATCAACATACTTACTGATTAAATTCGATAAGTAACAATCCATATGGACATTTCGTCTCCAATTACTCTTCGTCGTCAAAAAATGATCTAGTAGTCCATAGGCTCTTAGAGTGTATCGTGATACTCCTGGGATTGTTTAATTTTAATAGAGGGGTCAATGTTCAATCCCAATTTTGTATGACTAAAATGTTTTACAAATATGTCACTACATAAACGCTCTACTAAATTGCCAATATAGGCCTACAATGTCATTATAATAATAATAACAACAATATAACTACCAAAAATAGAGTTAGACAACGCACAAAATACATTGACAGTCTGAATAACTACAACGTGGAAAGAATCCTCCAGCAGTGAGCTCATCAGGAGAACTTACAACAGATAGGGATGGACGGCCTCGATTGCCGATTTCAGCTGCAGACATGAACAAGAAGAATGTGATGTCATAATATACTTTGAAAGAACGAATCATACTCAAATCCATTTTCTTTTGGGTACTCACAGTTTTTCAGACGCATCAAATTCTGCTTATCACAACATGTGAAAGTGAAATCAGTGGTATATTACCAGGTATCAGATTTAATCCAATTCAGAATTACTAGTTCCTCTCCGAACGAGAGCTTGAAACGAAAAAAGCGGTCGCGAAGAACATCGACTTTTGTGATTTGAAATGGCCCCAGGGCGATTACATCTATTTGAACCGCAAATTTTATAAATCGAATTGAAACTTTTTTTTACGCTTTTTCTTAATAATTTGTTCAAACAATCTTTCATTATCTAATGCAACCATTTTTGGTATCAAATGTTGTAATTCGAGATGACAGCTGTATAAATACCCTTCAGAACGCTCATTTTGCATCAATTTCCGAACAGACAGTAAAAAATGAGGTCTTTTACGGTATTATTGTTACTTGGGTTGGCAATGGTCGCCTTGGTAGGCGCAGCCAGTATGGAAGAGCCCGAGAAACCAGTGGGTGGTGCAAAAACTAAAGGTGAGGCTGGGGAGGATGACGTCACGATGAAAGGAGAAACAGGTTATGGTGACGGCGAGACATCGGACGATAACGCAACAATGGGTGGCGATGACGCAACAGTGGGTGGTGATTCTCCAGATAGTGACGACACAATGGGTGATGACAACGTATCAGTTTCAGAACCTACCCCGAAAAAACCTGAATACTTTACGGAGGCGTGGCGGACCGCTTACTCTGCTAAACAACTCGTCAATCAACCAAAATGGAGACTGGCGGAAAAACAGCCGGAAGATGGTACGTACCAGGTCAGAGTATACCCAGAGCAATGGTGGGCAAGGTCGTTCAGACAATGCCAGGGTCAAAAGAAAGCTGCAGGAGATGGATATTTGAAGCTTTACCTTTACTTCAACGGCTTCAACTACCAGCGCCAATATCACTCACTGACATATCCGATCTTAGAAACAGTAGATAAAAGGCCAAAGCCTACGATGAAACCAAAAACAACAATCAAGCCAAAATCAACCATCAAATCGAAGCTAAACAATAAGCGGCGGAGAAGGCAAAAAAAAAACAAATAAGCCAATGAAAGTTTGCCCTGTTGAATATAATACTCAGTTTTATTTACCGATTCCGCTGACAAAATATGCCCCCCAAACCCCGGACAAGACGATCACATCATTCAAAGCTCCCGAAGAAACATTCTATGTGCGTTCGTATTCTGCTAACTACACTTTTGAATATTGCAACGAGCAAGCCGGCGCCCTTTTCTTAGATTTGCTGAAAAATGACATCAGGACCTGGGAAGACTACTGGATTTGTGCAAAATACGAACCGCCAGAGGGCACTACAGAGCAAAGATACGAAGTCTGGATGAAGGAGAGACTGCAGTGATGAACTCTGGATTAAAATCCTCAGCACAAACCAATATAATATGTTACTCTAAATATAAATATATATCGACACAATAATAAGTATAACAGGTGATAAAATAATAGATAAAAAAAGACAAATAAAAAAATCCATATTAAAATATGTTTCTAGCGCTAGAATTTGCCAGACGAACTGATTCAAGGCCTGATACTCGTGGGTAAATACGATACGATGATTTGTTCTGGGTTATGTTGAATTTATAATTTTTGCATATTGTCTTGACTGAAACGTTACAAGTTTATATCAAATGGCATTTCCTTGCAAGTAAAGCACCATCATAATTCTTTATTATCCCGGCAGCTTTGTCATTTCGAGGGTCGCCAGCAACTCAAAGATGAGTCTTCATAACTTCTGATTAAATCTGTTGAATGCGTATTGAGCAATATTTTATTGGAAATTATTTTACGGCAAATCTTCTATTCCGCATTAAATGGTTTTCTCACAAAAGATACAAACAAGTATAAAAACTTTCGACTTTTGACATTTTCTCTCCCTTCGGAATAAATATGAAAATCATATAGCAATTGAGACCCAAAACGTATCGTCTAATTCTCTTCACCATCGAATGTTAAGAATATTTTGCGCCTATTGTTTATTCAAATGATTTTCCGAAAAGTTGAATTCTGCATTCCATAGCTGCTAGTCTTGTATATTATTAAGTATAACAGTGTTTTAAGTACATTGTATTATATTAGTGGAACGACATATATTTATGATGATAAATATATTTCAATATTATCGAAAATGTATCAAAATTTATTGTGTATTATTTTTTCGGCAGTGAGAGGATATTAAGATTAGACTTGATATATTTTACTTGGGCGAGGAGAAAGTGGATTTTTCGTACAAAGCCCCCACCACCGCCAATATGTATATAATAGTAATTAGTCGTTTGGATTAGGGCCTGGAATGCAGATTGCGCTGGAAATTCGAATTTTTAAATCATTCCTAACCATAATTGGATAATTGCTAATTTGTTATTAAAACGTAGCGGGGGTGTTTTCGGAAATCATGAACAACACAAAATCATCGCTCAGATTCAGAGTTCGCATGAGAAAACACAATCAAATATTGCCTATATCAGTGCTACGTAACCAGTGAGTCGCGAAGCTATTCAAGGCGGGTCGCGTAGTTTTCAATTAAATCGAGAAACTGTGGCATTACGTAACAATCACAATTATGCGTCATTATCAGACTTGGTCTGATAATATCCTTCATAAAAATTCCAAGTTTCGTATCAACAATAAAATGCATGGCGATACATTGTTCCTTTTCACATTTATTAACATCTCGTTGACAGAAATCACAGAAAAAAATGGCAATATAAGTGGTTCGTGAACTTAAACAGGCTAGGAAGCCCTGGCCTAACCACATATGAAAGGATTTCTAATCATGAAGCCTTGCGGTCGCTTATTAAGTTTTTTTAATCGAGTTCTCCCTTTTCGCTGCAGCTACACTTTTAAATTAAACAAGACTTCCGGCAAACAGCTATGCCAATATGCAAGAAGCCACTTTTTAGCGAAGAACCAGGTGTTTACGATTCGACATTGCTTGATGGGCGTAGAGCAGTGATTCTAAACCCTTTTTCTTCCGTGGCCCACTTTTGTTGCACAAAAAATCTGTGGGCTATCAACTTTCTCATACAAGGGAAAAATACAAACAAAACAAAAATTTTGCAAAGATACTAACGAACTAATTGGGGAGAATTTTTGTACGACCTGGAAGACATAAAATCAACCTCAAAACGTCCCTGTGTTCGTACTAGAGCAGAGTTTTTCAAACTTTAGGTGGTATGGAATCCATGAAGAGGTTGGAACTTACAGATGATGTCATATTTGAATTACCGCCTCCTTGCCACATTTCGTTGACATGATAAGCATGATAAGCGAAAAAACAAGTTTTCGGTATTGCACAAAAGTAAGACTTGAGAGGACAATATGGCGTCATATAAAAAGTAAAACTAGTACACCACTGCATTAATTGCACAAGGACTTTACCACGAAAAAACTACTTTGATTATGATAAGCGAAAAAACAAGTTTCGGTGTTGGCACAAAAGTAAGACTTGAGAGGACAATATGACGTCATATAAAAAGTAAAACTAGTACACCACTGTATTAATTGAACTAGGACTTTACCAGGAAATAACTACTTTGATCATGATAAGTAAAAAAACAAGTTTCGGTGTTGGCACAGAAATAAGAATTGAGAGGACAATATGACGTCATATAAAAAGTAAAACTAGTACACCACTGTATTAATTGAACTAGGACTTTACCAAGAAAGAAATAACTACTTTAATCATGATAAGTAAAAAAAAAAAAGTTTCGGTGTTGGCACAGAAGTAAGAAGTGAGATGACAGTGTGACGTCATATAAAAAGTAAAACTAGTACACCACTGTATTAATTGAACTAGGAAATTACCAAGAAAAAACTACTCTGATCACATGTGCAGTAGAAACTGTTCTCTTGTATGGATCAGAAACGTGGACACTCACAAAGGCAGCAAACCAGAAGCTGAACGGCGCATACACAAAAATGCTTAGAGTAGTTAAAGGAGTAACATGGTAGAATAAGATTCCAAACTAAACGCTATACGGTAAATTACCAAGCATCACAACCATAATAAAGGAGAGACGCCTTAGATTCAGCGCCACTGCTATAGAAACAAGAAAGAAATCGTACATGAACTGATTCTATGAAAACCAAAACATGGGAAAAGAAGCGTGGGTAGACAGCGACGTACATATATATATTAATCAACTCTAACAGGACACGGGAATACCATGGGAGAATCTTGCCAGTGAATCCGGAGGAAACTTTATTATACAAAACAAATTGACATATCACATAGCTGGCATAGAATTACAGTCTATCAAAAACATGTCATAAAAGAATACGAATTAAAGGCAGTCACATATATACGATAGTTATGTACATGCTACGGCATAATCTTAACGATTGACAAAATCAGACGACAACTTTTATAACGATAATCAATGGGATCGTGGTCATCAATTCTCAAGAATCTTACTTTAAAATTGTTTTTTAGTTAAGAAAATAAATGATAAGTAACTACAGAACAAATACCGATAGAGAATTTTTGTGAAACGACTGTTTTTCATTTAGTTTAAACAAGATCACAAGAATCCATCTAAATTTGAAAATGTATCTTGACAAAGAAGTTTATGATTTCATTTGCAAAAGTCAGTCAAGTTATTTAAAACGGCAACTTTACCACCAAACTAAACGTTTCAAATGCACTTCTCGCCATTAGCAATCTAACTATCAAATTCTATTTTTAAACGTTAAAGCTAATCAATGGAATAGGGGGGATAGGTGAAGTATTTATAACATGCTTCAGCCGATTTAGTACCACTGACAATCACCTATTTTATTTCAACCATGGACAGCGTCGAATATACGAAGTGATTTTGTCGTGTTCATATCATTTACAGTAAGCCATGACACTTTCCATCTATGTATTCCACTCTCATGCTCACGTGTCTCTGCCATGTTTGAGGATGAACTCGAATGTATCGAGATGTTATTACATGTGGAAACATGTTGGTGACCTTGGTGCTCCTGTCACTATTTCCAGTAAACACCTAGAAAAAGTCCAATATAGTAATCATCTCAATAACATATCACACAAAAATTTATTTTCTGTAACATTGATTGTGCAAGTAATGCACATAAATTATGTCACGCTTTTATATTCATTCACTCTGAGCAAGTCTATGTACAAATTGCGGCACTCCCGAAGTATGTGGATCAAGATGGCGGACACTGGCAAGGTTCATCAACCCTGCAAGCACTGGGACATAGAGACATCTCATTGTTGTCAACTACATTTGAAATTTGTGTTTTACAAACCTCGTCCTAACGAACTGGTGTCTAATATATTGTGCATTTTATCATATAAGTCTGTGCACAATGACTCAGAAATTCCTTATCAGAGCAACAACCGACAGCTTGTTAGGTTTAAAATGTGTTGATTATGTTTTAAATATATACGTAAAGAATATCTCAAAATACTTCCTTACCTTGTCTAAACCGTTCTCACGTATTACGACCATCGCGCCGGTGGAATTTCCATGCGAAATTTTGAAAGACGAAACCCATTGATCGTGATATACTCTTCCTTGTGTGACGATTCCTCCTATTGGTTTAGGTTCACCAAAATCAACCTGGTGCCATTCTCCTTTCACATCTATAAAATAATTGTTCATTGATTTGAATATTATATCAATTGGGTATGATTTACCTTCCTCGCCCACATTTTGATTGCATCACTTTTTAAATGCTGGTAATTTTGCAACAGGCAGAGAAAATAACCCGTAAACAAATTGCGC
Source organism: Styela clava (assembly GCF_964204865.1). Taxonomy (NCBI): domain Eukaryota; kingdom Metazoa; phylum Chordata; class Ascidiacea; order Stolidobranchia; family Styelidae; genus Styela; species Styela clava. Next base: position 15,245,223 of record NC_135260.1, on the reverse strand, counting down.
CACAAAAGCAGTAGCGTTAAACAACCTTAAATAATAAATTCATCTACAGATGCCCCAAAATATTGCCTGATTTGTTTTTCCCTTTCAAGTTTGGCACAGATTAACAATGATAATTTCGGGTTGATAAAGCCAAGAAAACTAAGTCTTTCCAAAATGGGTTATTGTCATAATTTGGTGCCAAACAATTCAGAATTTGTTTTGAGGCGTGTATCATTACCTCGGTACTCAATTACTATTCGTTTGAATTTTATTTAAAGACAGCTTCAAAATTTCAAGAATTTGTGTAAAGCATCAAATTTAAATAACCACCCTAAATATACTTACACGTGTAACCAAATTGTAAGGCTATTCTAATTATAGAAAATTAACACACACTTACTTCTCGCCGCAGACCAGATTGGATACGTTGTTGATGAACTATCAATATTGTCCAATCTGCCATTATGAGCTTGATGCCGGGTACTATATTCTGATGACGCTGCGATTTGAGAGTCAGGAATTATGTGATGATATTTCACACCCATGTAGCAAATCTCGGCTGAAATTCAATTAGTATAAGTTACCACAGTATGTATGACATTCAATTTCTATATTTTAAGTCATTGAATTTTTATGCGAAAACCGAGGCGAGATCAGCTGTTGTGAATCACCATATTTTTAAATTTTACTCGATGATATATTCTGGGTTATGGTAGATAGGATAAACTGTATCTAAAGGTTAAATAAAGAAAATGTGACGACATACCGTATTCAACCTAATCTATAGTGCGGAACAGATAAATCAGGTTATATTGCATCTTTTTTGGACTGTTGAAATAGGTCCCGAAATGGGTTCATTAGCCCTGCTTACACTGTGTTTGTATAAATCACCTATAAATCACCAAATTTTCGTTGTTGTATTATAATAAAACCTAAAAAACTATAATTTTATTTTCTATTAACCTATTGAAATCGAAACTAAGAAAATACAATAAAATCTTTCTATTTCTTCCGAGAGCGCTTACCATTCGTCATCATCTTCATAAGCTCTTTGTTCTTCAAAACTGAATCTTGAACATAGAAATAAATACAAACAGGAATGTTAAAATGAAGTATATATATGCTTATCTAGCATATGAGATCTTACAGTTGAAACCAATCCTATTAACAGCTTGAGTATATTGAAAAATATTTTAAAAGAACTGTAACATATATAAATTGATGAAAAACCTTCCAACTTTCTAATCCTTTCTTCTATATATCCCACTGTTCCGGGTTTCCCCGGTTCTCCATTTGTCCCCGGTTCTCCCTGTTCTCCTTTAATTCCGGGTAATCCATGTGGTCCTTCCATTCCTCTTTTTCCTGGTCTTCCTTGACACTGACTCGAATCACATCGTGCACGACTCACATTGCTGTTCGCCATCACGTGTGAACAAAATTCATACAATGTCGGCATATGACATAATACACAGGAAAACATAAATACCAAACAGGCAACAGCGAGAAATTTCATGATGGATATATTGTATGAATCAGTATGTTCCCAAGCTTTTCTTTTTAGGGGGGGTGTTTCAAAATTTAGGGGGTGGTAAATGATTTGCTATTAGAGATAAAACTAGGCTATTTGTATTCTTAAAAAAATGGTATGTATTTAAGAAACGATGTACATGGGGGCCCCCCAAGTTGATTGACGCGAGCCAAAATCCACAGCAGAAAGAAATTGTAGGGCCAGAAAAGGGGAGCGAGGAAAAGCGCGGGACGACACGGCTGGGCTTGAGCGCGCCCTGAGAAAATTTTGAGAAATAGGCACCAAAATAGGCTCTAAGCTTGATTTTAGATACACCTAGCATCGCAGTTTGTTATGTAATGAAATCAATAATTATATTATTTAGCTGATAGAATTCCCGGGGAATAGATAACAAGCACGGCTTTCAACCGTAAATATATACTACTACGTTTCAACAAGTAATTTGCAACTGATATGGACTAATGAAGTTACTTGCTAATCTGGCATTGTATGAATGGCTACTAATGGCTTGTTTTGTTACACATTTCTAATTTTTTTGAACATGTTTGTTTGACTTTTGTATGAATTAAATTTTGAAATAAGCTCGTCAACTAATCATAATGTCGCATAATGTTGTATTCCTTCAGAACTGAAATATTTTGTTGGTAAGAAGACAAATCGCTGAAGTTTGATTCTTTTCAATAAAGAAATAAAAACGCTGTCATTCATCTAAAAAACGTCTGTTTTCAGTGCCTAGTTTTCGTTTTGTGACATCTTTAAGCTTTCTTAATATACGGCTGATATCTAAAATACTGCAGTGTGTAATCCTAATACCCATACGTATACATAAGATACCGGAATAATTCAATTGTTACGAAATAAACGTGCTTAAACTGTGATAATGATGTAACAATAGACGGTATCTAAAACTCAAAGGCCGTAATTGGCCCGCAGACTGCGGTTTAGAACACCTCAGTGTGGAATCGCACCTCAAAATTAGGGGGGGTGTTTGAAATTTTAGGGGGGTGTTCACCCCCTATAGGGGGGGTGTAGGAAAATCACTGGTATGAATAATACTAAGTGAGAGCAAAAAAACTATAGAATGTCAACCGCATGGAAATCTCAAGTTGGAAAGTTGTTTCACGTGGAATTCAAGACTGTAAGGTTAATAATTCCATGAACACTTCAGGAGCATGGGCAGAACTGAGAGTTATTATTATCTAGGAGTCATATTTGGGTATCCGCATTAGTGAACAAGCTACTTCATAGTTTTCCACCCATAAAAATGAATTATTCAACGACCTTTGCTATGTTGGTGTAATTCATTAATAAAATGATTTTAGCGTCTGTCCCACTTTGCTAAAATATCAGCTTCCTGCACGGAGTGAAGGTATGACAAAAATTTGAAATATCTGAAGTACTTCATAATAAATTTTTGAATAAGTCAAGAATCTAATCAAATTCAATATATTATATCTCTTCTCCCAGTATCTCTTTAGCAATATATTCCGTTCAAGTAGAAACTCATCTCTAACAACCGGCTGTGATTGAAATATCTTGAAATGAAACAGCGCGCCGAGTAAATGCTTTTAACGAACTAAGTTAAATATCATAGAATCAGATACTCTACCTTATAGGCTAGAACTCTTTTGTGTGGTTGTTCCTTCAAAAATGTAGGTGAAAAAGTCAGTATCATTGAACGCACGTCGTTTACCGTGTTTGCAGTTTGTGTTGTGTAAAATTTTAGAAAAATGTGAGACAGGAAGTATTGTTGAAGTAAACTGAGTCAGATAAAGTAATTAGGTCGTAACCTATGCCATTCTCCACGATCCTTGGTATCTAAATGCAAATAATTCAAATGAATGCTATTTAGAGCCGTGGAAAAAGTACAAAAACCGTCATGGGTAAGTATTTTTGCGGTCATGTGACGGGGAAAACAAAAGTGCCTTGTAACAGAAACATGCCCTAAAATGAAAACAAGCAAGGTAAATATCATATATATATCTGAATACAATGTACCCAATAATAGCGAAACTTGCTTTTAATTTCCTCAACTTTTTCATGACGACATACTCATTTCATTAGGTTCATCATTGCCTAAATGTATGCGTGTAACGTTTATCTCTATACAAAGTACTGGTATACTAGTCGACATATCAACTCTGGAGGTCAAGAAAATTTTTATATGTAGGATAAAGGGGATTTATTTCTATATATGCATCCTTACCTGTCTACATGAAGTTGCTGTTAGGTTGATATTTGCAAAATGATATTTTCCCAAACTACTCTTAACAAATTTGTATTTCAATGTTTCCATGATAAACTTAGGACCTAAGCTATAAGAGTTGCCACCTTATCGTGTTACTTGTAACCAGTGGTGGGATTCAGCTGGTTCGCACCGGTTCTATAGAACCGTCTCACGGAATTTTATGAGATCAGCGAACCGGTTAGCATTACTGATTGATTTCCTAAAAAATATGACTTTTTGTAACAGAACCGGCTGAAAAATATGACTCTTGTGATGAAACCGGCTGACAAAAATTTTGAATCCCACCCCTGCTTGTAAGTGTAACTCACGATGCACGAGGAAATAACCATCGAAACCTCTGCTGTATCCGGTTGTCTATTCATCGGTCAACTTTGTATATCGACTGGAAGCAAACAGATTTATTTTTTTATCTATACCTATTTGTCAACCAATAAATCTAACACTGCAGAAGTAGAACTGATTTCAAGATGAGGGTGATATTTTAACTTGTCTAAAATGAATACCGTAAATCACCCGCCGTAACCGTTACCCGTAAATCACATGTGCTCGAAAACTGCTCTGCATTCAATTTCCATTCAATTTAAAATTGAAACAATTCCAATAGCATTGCTGCAACGTTCATTCACGCAATACCAAATTGCAAAGTGTATAATAGTATTATTCCCTTGATTTCTGGCTAATTGGGCAAATTGTATAGATTTCATTTCTAACACACGGTCATACATGCATGTAAAATCGACTCGATGTGAATGGGCGTTTATGTTTATATATATATATATATATATATATATTTGAGTTTGCTGCATACGTATATTTATGTTTGTTAGTTGGGTAAAGCGTGTGTCGGATACATTCTCTATCTATATTGTCACTAGACAAGCTAATTTATTGGACCTATGGATCGTTTTCCTATTATGCTAGACGGTTGTCAATTTCGTTTATTCCGAAATTTTCTATGACATTTTATATTTTGGTACTCATGTAGTATGTGGACCAAGATGGCGGACACCGGGACGTAGTATGTTTATCAGGTTAAGGTTGGGGTCCCCGAACTCGTAATATAACTAAAATAAGGAAAATTTAAATAACATTATAGCCTAACCCTAACCTGGTACACATACCACGGTCCGGTGTCCGCCATCTTGGTGCACATACTACGGGACCGCCGATATTTTAATCAAAATTCCGCTGAATTATATTTTTATTATGGGAACACGGATTTAAATCCGCTAAGCACGACGTCTGTTTCCGATTCGACGCGACACTACGCGAAACTCTGAGATTAGTTGATATCGGTAACGCTAGATACGGTACAAAAAGTGCTTTGTTTGGATTCCGTGTTCCTAAATTTGATGTTTTGTTGTTCTTTTCTTAGATGACTATTGCGCCAAGAGGCCATCGAGTGTGTTTCAATTCTTGAAAATAACTACTCAATCATATTTTTAGACCGATGACATTTACTGCATTTCCTCTTCCGCAAAAGGTCTTAAACGCCTGCTTAACATATTTATGTGAAAAATATACTATTGAATATGACATTTTGCACAAATTGAAATAATATGTGGATTTAGAATAAGAAGTTTGGGTTAAATAATTAACTGGATATGAAGCTGTGCAATTCTGTTATGGAATAGGATGTGTCTACTCAATATCTTTTCTAGTCCGATTATCTTGATTTGGAAGACCAATTCAAATCAATCTGTCTGCAATCAATATTACGTTCCCAGATACTTTATGTCAGGGGTTGTCAACCTGCTTTCGACCGCGATCGATGAAGTTCTTTAAAACAGCTCGTGATCGTCTGATCGGTAATAAGGTCATACACAAAAACGAATGGGTACTAGACTGCAACAGGGCCGGTTTCAAGAAGATTTTATCAAATTGGGCCCCGCACCTTGAAGTGGCCCCGCGCTAATGGGGGTCTTTTTCCGTATTATGAGGTACAAAATACTACTGAAAACATAAAATAAAAAGTGAAATAATATTAATTTGTTATGCATGGTAAATTTATAAGAACAGCTTTGCCAATACCAACGTACAACGATGCTAAAAACTGTAGCATCAGGGGGAAGAATATTTTCAAAGTTGTAACTAATTAAAAAATACTTGAGGTCAGTCTGCGGTCTCACAAGAAAGACTTAACAGTTTGTCAGTACTTTCTATAGAAAGCGAGATTGCTAAAGCTACTGACTTTGAAAATACTTCGAATGATTTTGCTAATAAAAAAGCTAAAAAGTCATTTTCTGAAAGAGTATTATGTAATTGCCTATTTTGCCTTGCTTGATGTTAAAAGTAAAACAAAATCATTCACATTACCTTAAATTTGTTAAATATCAAGTATTGGATATCTATTTTTTTGGTTTGTATGTATGTTTTTTTTTTATATAAAACCCATAAATTTTACTAAAAAGAGAAGGCGCGACATCAGATTTCAAATTAGGTCTCGCAGTTCCTAGCACCGGCCATGAACTGCACACAGGCGTACAAAGAATCCCACCGCTGCCGATAAGCTCGGCTTTGTGGGCTTATTTTTAATGAAATCAATTGTGTTCAATTTAAGTTGTCCATTCGAGATTTTATTCAAATCCTACAATTTAACACAATCATACATTTTTTAGTCGAAGTGGAAAAGTACTCAAGAGACCTTGCCAGGTATTCATGTTTTATCTAAAAAGCGAAAATTAAATATTCTCAAACTATGAATGTTACATTACTGCTCAAACTTCAGTATTTAATTTATAGTTTTGGTAGACCCGATGTATGTGTACCAGGTTAAGGTTAGACCACAATTTTATTCCTATTAAGAGTCCGGGGACTGTCTGTGTTAGCCAAGTGAATATCCCTCTGCCATTGGTTTCAGTCCCTTTACACAACTTGATGTAAAATAGGCGAACAAAATTAGTTACCTCTATATTGGTACACATACTTCTGGAGCGCCATCATTTTATCTATCCAAGTGCGATTCTTCGCTCGCTTGGAATTAGAAAAAATTGAGCATTCCGATATGTGATGGGCTACATCGCATTTCCATGAAGTCCAATTTGTTGTTTCCTAAAATGCTGGACACAACGTGGACCCATAAAAGAAATAAAGGCCATGTCGAGTTTTTCATATTGTAATTGTTTCATAAAGAAAAAGCAAGAAATTGATTTAAGAAAATTACAGCAACTCTCGAAGAGTGGACGAAAAACTTCACATAATACAGCCACCGCAGCGTCAAAATAGAAAAAGCAAGGTAGTTACTTATTTATGTACAATCAATTAGTTGCAATTGAAATAAAGCAGGATTGAGGTATAGAATATGTGAATATGAATAATATAATACGTTGTCAAATGTGATATAAAAGGTGTTAAACATCAGTAATAATTCCAAGATCGTAGATATTGATGTTCAATTGTCTCTACCAATGCCAGGTCCATTTACAGCGGACTAAATCCGCACGAGGTCGCACGACCCAGCGACCGTCGAACATCATGACCCAGTGCTATAAACTCGGCAGTTTTAAATGGCCGTTGAAAGAAATTTGATTGTCCTCAAATTGTTAAGGTTGTTGATGTAAAATAAACTGAAAAGTTCCATCTTCAGCTCTGTTCAACGTACTTTTCTGAATAGTATAGAATACAGATTAGCAAATAACATAGGTTGTTCAAATAAAGGCAGCAAGATTGCATTTTCTTTACGAATAACACGCCAATATTACGCGAAAAACGAGATAATCAGGTTCAGTTAGTTTATCGCCTTTACAGAATAGTCAGTTCAGTTTGTTTTCTCGAACATAGCCTTGAGTTGTATATACATATGACATTAATGCGCAAAACGATTCCAATTCCTAAACGACACCAGTAACAAGACTTCAGAGCGAGATATCCCCCCCCCCCCCCCCCCCTTTCCGTATGATATACAGTGAATTTGCGAATTTAAAATAAACCCCTCCTTTCCCATACACCATTCGTTAGTCGCACAAAATCGATAAGTCAAGTTTGATAGTCTCTGTGACAATTTTACTAACAAAACATGCTGATTAGCAACGCACAAATAACCGATCTTAATAAAACAAATGAAAATTAACGGGAAAAATTAAATGGGCAAGCGAATAAAATAATCAAAAATAAAGAAATTATTTTAAAATAATATTGATAAAAGTAATCAAAAAACGATAAAAATAAGATTGTCCGATAACTGAAACTAACTAAACGACGGTTAAACCTTGTACGTTATAATTAAGCGATGAAGCAGCGAAAACTTAGGTTTTACCCATACCTTGATTTATTCCTCTAGGAATTTGATTTTAAAAGTACTCAGAAACGTCATTACACATTACTCAAATTAATCGATTTCGGTATCAGAGAAAGATTTAGATTGGACATTTGAATGTCTTTGCGATGTGCGTAGTTGATTTTGCTTATGGGATATACAAATATCAAAAAAAAATAACAGTAAAATCCCAAAACGAGTAACGAAGTATACTTACGGAATAACAAAAATGTTTAAAATTATTAAGTAATAAAGCAATTATATTTCATTTTCTATATAAAAATCAATTTATAACAAAATTTAAAACGTCTGAGATTCAAATGAAGTAAATGGGATCCATACAAGAACAGTTATTCACGAATTATATGTTCTTGTTCTTCAAATTTTATGAACTTTTTATATTACAAATTGTAATAATTGTTGCAAACTTAAATTCTTCAAAGCGTTTATACTTTAAAGCGAGGACGAGTAAAGGCCGATTTAATTGATGGCCTCTTAGATTCAGTGTCTATTATACAAGTTATGAAACCATACAAATTAAGCGCACTTACGTTCAAGTGAATCTCAGAATTTTAAAAATAACGACACGTACTAGATTCGGTTCGTACTCGAACGAGTGTGTCATTATTTATTAGAAATCAAAAGCACACGATTGGTATTCCAACTTAGATTCTCATAAACGTCCAAGGCCCTTTCCGATCTACGTAACATATCCGAATCATACTTGTCACCAAACTTGTCACGTTTGGTCAAGTGTGATCGACCGGGTAAAAATTGTAAACGGACATTCTCGGACCTTGGTTGAAACCGGACCATGTATATTTTATGTTTTCCATTGGTTACTCTATATTCCTTATGGCAATGGGATTATAAATCCAGCTATAGGACTGGTTTGAATGTTCGGTTTGGCCAAAGGTAAATCGCATGACAATGATTCAATATTGACGTATGAATGACGTAATGAAATGAAATCGTTACACAAACATGCAGAAAGTCATGACGTCGCAAGTCAAAAAAAATCTTCATAAAATACTCGGTCCATAATGAAACGCAAATATTGTATGTGGTAAAAGCAAACTTATCTCCGATTCATAAATGGCCGAGTATAGAAGACTTCAGACTTGCGTAATAAAATACACACCATATTAATAATATATAATTTGCACGAAAAATTTAATTTGTAAAATCATCATTCTTGTGGGTAAACGGTTTTCGAACGCGATAAAAAGATTTATAAAAAATTAAATGTTTATAAAATTTCCTAAAATTTCATTTACGAAACCCGTTTCCACAGACTAAAATCGTTTTACAAATTAGTTTTAATTTTTATTTTCACCGCTTAGTTCGCGTAAATGATTTAGCAGCATCACCCATGATAGTGTTCATGCTTTCATTTGATTGTTTTCCACCGCAACGCTCGGCGTGCTACGTTATATCTTGCACGCAGACGCAAATGTCGCGAGCGGACTCACGCATGGGAACGCATCGTCCCGCGTGTGATCCGCCGCGTCATCGGCAGTCTTTCAAAACGTTGTTTGTGGGCAATGCCGCAGCAAATTCGTGCATTATACAAATGGCAACACAGCACTGCAGTCTTTCAATATGGCGACTTTCAAACTCTTTCCATGACGAATATACGGTACGAACCGTCTTTGGTCGTTGCATGCTATCGCTGCGCGTGATGAAAAGCATATATGAGAGCATATTATGTGATATTTTGTCATAATCCGATGTGAGATTCGTTGTCCATTTTGATTGTAGATTGATGAAATTCCGTTGATAATTTGTGAGTGGCAAGCAGCACGCAAAGCAGATAAAAATAAAAACAATATATAGATTAGTAAGTTGAATCAGGCAATTGTTTCTGCATAGGTAACCGGAAAACGACGACGGATATTAAAAATTCAGAAGGATATGAGAAAAAAATAAGACTCAAAATTAACCGAATATATTTGAAAGCATCGAAGGTGAAAAGGTGGGAGTAGAAAGGGGTGGGAGTAATTAAGGGCATTGCCTCATTACACGTTTTAACTGTTTGTCGTTTCACAATTACCATGCAACAATGTACAGACAACACCAAATTAGGATACAGATTATGCAATTTCATGAGCAACCTGAGTAGAAACAACCTGCGGTAAATTTTTCAGTCTCAAATCATCATATGAAATTGCATAACCTCATCAAAAGTGAGTATACGATATAATATTATTACTAGATATATATAACACCCTTGCTGTTAGTTGTAAATTCTAGTACTATTATGGTTAAGTAATAATATCCTTTTCATATCATTTAAAAAACTTGTATTTGGGTCTTTTAATACCAACACAATTGGAAATGTCAAGACTAATACTAAACAGTTTTAGTTATCCCTGACTTGTACATAAAAGGACTTCGGAATGCTCTATAGCTGAGAGCTAAAACGCATTTTTTGTTTCGTTTCAATTGGTACTTATCCAAGAAAATTATTTTTCATATAACAATGTAACTTATGCTGAGGAATATCAGTTTTGCTGGTATATTTTTTTCTGTGTCAAAAAAAAAAAATTGGACTCGAAATATGGAATAGTGGTATTTGTGTGGAGCAGTGCATTTTCCTTCCAACCCATACTGAAGGATCGTGATGCTGATTTGTTCATCGTATGTGAAGATTGTTGCAAAAAGAGGGATATATACACAATAGTAAAATTGATGTAAAGTTAGTATGCTTTATTGTTAGTAAACTCCAGTTCTTGAAAAGAACGGTTCGATCAATTTAGTTATGTCCAATGCACTGGTCATCAGGTCAAGTCATCATCAGCGCAAATTGGGAGATTTACATTGTAGTGCATTTTCACCGACCTTGATAGTTTTAGACACCAAAAATGTAGAAAGAGGCAGAATGATGATTACGTCACATATGTCTTTGTGTGCTAACACAACGTTGCTTTTCATTGTTGTTTGTAGAATTTTGAAGAAACACTCCCGCAATAGTCAAACCCCAACGTGGTGTTTATCAAATTTGAAAATACCCCCGTCTTCTGATGTAAAATTACCTACTATAGGTCGTATCAATTTACTGCATTTAAGTGATACAGATCTGCAGCACGGGCTGCTAAAAGTTTTATTTTTCTAATAATATTATTTTCACATTTTGCCATAGATGAGATGACGCAGTTATTAGAATATGCCCTAGCTTGCTAAGTTGAGTGAGCTTTCATAACGAACTTGTTCAAGGGTCCGGCGTAGGTCCGTTATCTTTATGTATTATTATTACGATTTACTAATCCACCCTCACCTTGCGTTCTAAGGATAATGTGTCACAAAACCTTGTTTTATTGAAAGGTACAAACCTCTACTTGAAAATCAAAACTTTGTACAAAAAAAGAGAAGTAATGGTATCGTGAAAAAATATTAAGTTACAAGAAAGTCAAAAGTTTGAATTGAATGATACTGTGGTAGATGTGATATACATGTATAGGTTGAATTTGCGAAGACACACAGGTACGTGAAGAATGAAAATTATCCACGCTTGCATGATTACGAAAACGAAATCTGTGAAGGTTCGATTCAATAGTATGAAGAATTTGTTTTTATTTGAAGACATTGTCGGTGCATTGTATTTTTGTAAAAAAAAATTCAGTGGGAAAAGATATTCCACAAAAATGGTGTAATAAATGTGGTGTAGAAGGTAAAATAAATTAACCTAATATGAGTTGGAGATCAGAGTTGTAAGTAAAATCATTTAGTTTTGAATCTTCCTGGAATTCGAAAATACTAGCCCAAACCGAAAAAAATAATGGTTTGAGGAAAAGTTCGTTTGAATGCTCCAAGACGCAAACCTGATCTACCTTACAACTCTGATGTGTGTCACACATGTAATTATCTACATGACATGGAATGTGGCAACTGAGCCAAATGTACAATAGCAGTTTTTATGCTGGGCTGAGGTGTGTTGTATATTGACTTTTTACAATAAATTTGGACCAATAGTGCAAATGGTATTGGCTCAAATGTACCACACTTAAAAGTGAAACTTTTTTAAGTTAAGTTTGTAAGAATAAGAAATAGTCTTTTTAAAGCAAAGTTAGTCATTTCTCAAAAAATGTTTACAGTTTATAATCTAACGCCTTGAATGGGTCAACATCTGGGGATGTGTGACCCTTCAATGTTTTCTTATCCCCGCCCCTTTTGTCCCTTCTACGTGATCTAACCTTCTTTGCCCAGCAGTTAGCCAATGGCATTCCGTCTGTACCCTGTAGTGCGTCAACGTCATCAAAAAATAATCATTGTTGAAAATCAAGTTGAAAGTGTCGTCAGGAAATCAACAGCAGCAGAACAAACATAAACAAAAAAGTATTTGTTAGAAATTTGGTATTGGAAAAATAACTTGCCAGACTATTTTCCATACATTTTTTTTTATAGAAATTGATAATGCATAGAGCAGCCAAACATTTTAATTATATAAATTATGAGAAAAAGTCTTTCCGAAATGTTGAAAGTATTAATTTAGAAAACTAAGAATCTCCAGAACCTAAGATTTTAAATAATTATTAAAAACAGTTGAAGTATAGTATTTCTCCACATGTTAGTGATTGTTTCGTATGGGACTAGAATCAACTAGTTCTTCTTAAAATCATATAAAAAAATCCTAAATAAATGTGATAATTCACACAGAATATATTTGCCTTTCTTCCGTCATAAGAATTTGTAACGATGAAATCACAATTAAAACAGAATACCTTCGCAGACACTCATCATACTCAATTTATTCACTCATTCTCATTTTATCAACACACTCAGTTTCATACTTTACCAGTTCACAATTTGGTGGAAATGCATCCACACCATCAAGGCCTGGTATACCCTGGTCTCCTTTCACGCCTTTTCTTCCACGTTTACCACGTGCACCCTGTTCCCATCCAAACGAGAGAGAATTCATAGCAAAAAAGAGAGAGAAGAGAAAAATGTGAACGAGGGGAGGCTACTTAATATTCAGAATATGTCTTCAAATTTAGATGCTGATTGTTTATTTATACCCTCAGCGCAAAAAATTCCTTTTATTAACGATAATGGGTGAAATTTGGCGAGGCTCGCTACTCTTGTGTCATATGCTGATTTCCTCATTCTTTCTTGTTCGAAAAACATTTCGTAAATAAGTCGAAATAAAATGTATGATCGTTTATTTATAGCTTTGGTGAGAGTAAATATGTGAAAGCAAATATTTTAGTATCCCGCAGTTGCGCAATAAAATATGTCGAGATATTGTCCCAAAATTGAAAATTTGTATCTAAAAATGAATAGCCTATGTGTAAAATAATAACATCAATGGCGATGATGAATTGAAAATGTGTGTGACGCGGTATGTGTGTGTGAAGCACAAAGACATGACAAGTGGAAGACTTGAAACAAAAGACAACAAGCAGACTCTTTGTAAAGCATGGGTAAAACCAATCAAGCCGTTTCACAAGCATTCTTACACTGTTGCACACATAAGCTGACAAACAACAAACATGCTAACAAATCCATTAACAACATCTGTGATTGACTTGTAGCAAAAATTAGTTAACCCAGAAAAGAATAAATTGCCATCGTTATACAACAGTATCGGATCGCTTTATGAATTTTGGTAGTTTCGTTAGATCGAAAATTTTGAGGGTCGGTAGTACGAAATTGCTGCACAAAACTGATTTGAACATATTCAAACATTCTAGACAGCTAAAAAATCTTGAATTATATTTATTTACTTCAAGATTCAAAATTTAAATTAAGTTACGTCATCAATATTTATTACATCACAACTTGTATTTAATAATCAGCAATTTTTCAACTATTTCCACTATTTGTAAATAACCACCTGCGAAATATTTTATAAATGTAATTTTTTTTTGAGAAACCTCTCAACCTACCAATGGACACGGTGCATCTAAGCCTGGGGCTCCTTCTTCTCCTTTGGTGCCCTTATGGCCACGTTTACCCCTTGGTCCTTTTTTACCCTGGTGATATGAATGACCAAAAATGCAAAAGGGAACACTACATTAAAACGAATACATGCAATATTACAATCACAACATCAATCGTTAAATTGTTGATGCTGTTTAAAATACAATAAAAGCAGCAAAAATGCAATTTAACCTCTACCAAACATGGGATAGTGCAAAATCATGGAATATAGAACATGGTTTATCTACACTCCGTGATTGGTAGAGCTAAACAAAATAAGTACGCGATGTATAGATCAGGCAAGTGCTGCAAGTCTCGTTAACCACACATATGATAATTATGTAAGAGCGTGAGCACGATTTTGTGTTTGAAATGATAATTGTAAAATCAATGCGACTAATTTTGAACAGTTTGAATTGAATGTATTGGTGAACTGGTAAATATATAAAATTAACTATAAATAGTCATGGCATGTATTTGTGTGATAAATTACCTTTTAATATTTTATAATTAGGAAAAATTGAATTCGAAGTATCTACTATTTCAAGTCAAATCTCTGATCAAGCAAATTAATAACGTGGCCTCAAATTGGTATATATCATAAATATGTGAACGGAAATACGTATCATCTAGTGTAGTATCTAAGCGGCGTCACTAAAATACTAAAATATTGAATGGCGTGACTAAAATGACTATAAAATTGTTTTTATTAATAATGACACTCTGAATGAATATTAAATATTGTATAAAGTGGCATAAGATCATCTCGGATGCCTGGTAACTTGATTGTTATATTCAATTGATATTATAAACATGATAGCTTAATACATATGAGCGGATGCTCCTAACCCTTGCTTGAAGTGATGGTATATGGACAACTCATAAAATTAATTGAAAAAAATATTTCTTTGACGAAATGGTTGAAGTTTTTTATTTGACCGATTTTGACTTTGCTTTGGACAAGTACTTGGACAAAACGTGTATAGTTCAATTTGTTATTAATGTATTGCTAACCATTTTCTACACTGCGGCACAATTAATGCTATGATATAATTGCAGAAGCTTGAATTGAATTCAAAATTAATAAGCAGTAAGCCTTGTGACAAGTTTGATTGCAATTATGCACATTATTCATCAACATACCCTCGGTCCTTTAGGGCCCTGTGTTGCATAAAGCGCAGCGTAAAGGTAGTTGTTAAAACCTTGTAAATTTTAGAGTATCACTTTAACACTAAACAAAAAAACTACATACCCTTGGACCTCGTTGACCCTGGAATACAATATAAAAAAGTATTGGTAAATTTGATCGATTTTTTGGTTGAATTTATAATTCAAATAAGTGTCTTCGTGTTACAGGATACTTATGTTAGTATAGCTCTAAATAAATATTAAACTTACGTCAGGCCCTTGAAGACCAGGCAATCCTCTGCTACCCTTGTCACCTTGTGGTCCAGATGTTCCACTCAATCCCTGAAATTAGTTAAGACCTATCAAATTGGCGAACATTTTGTACCATTAGGTAAAGGTGCCGTGTTAAACATGCCTATATTAAAGCATTTACAGAACTGAACCATTTTGTTCTTCGCGTTTAAACACACAATGTCAATTGGAAATGGAGGACTTCTTCGAAGAATATCTTGCAGTTGGTACCATTGGTGTACATGTAGAACGTGAAGCAGAGTACGTTTGAACGTACTGGCTCATCGCTATTTTTTGGTAGACTGTGTTGTGTAATAGTATATTGCAGCAAGAGCATGATTTAGTAATGAGAGTGAGGAAACGCGTGGAAAATACCGAGGAAAATCTCAGGTAATATTTCAAAATCAACTTGAAAACTTAACAAAAACGGGAGAAAGGGCATAAAAATATGTAAAATACATTTCACATTACAACTCCCGTATTTCGCTTTCATTGTTCTAAAGCAATGGCCCTGAATCTTATTTTAACTTTCCAAGGCCCTTTTCAAAGCCCTTCTCAAAAAGCTGGTTACTATAATTATTGGCTAAATACTTAACCATATTCATTTAATGTGATGGGTGCCATTGTTTATCGCAACTAGCTGTTCAATGTCTGGGGGAGTGGATAATACGCAAGTACGCGAGTGGATAATACGCAAGTCAACGTCACGCCGGTTTTATGCTGTAGATTTGACTTTTTATTGTTTTTACTTTATTTAAATTTATTTACGGTAACCCTAAAAACAAAGATATCTACCCCAGGGATAAATTAATGAATACTGTTCTAAACGAAATTGTTATTGGAATCAATCAGAGATAAACGAACCAAAGGGGGTTTCAAGTCTGAAAAATTATCATGTGAAAATCGAAAAATTACATAGGTTTTGGTGAAAACTACAGTGCGATAATTCATCATAAATACAAAGATCTGCCAGTTGTTCTAAAATAGAAAATAAAAAAAATAATGGTTGACTTACCAAAGGTCCTTGTTCGCCCTTGTCACCCTGATAAGCAAGAATTATTGAAGCAATGTTAAAAAACAGCAGCAACAAATTACAAGCAATGATTCATGAGAGGCATGGGGATGATGTGAAAAACATTTGAAAATTTGAATGCGTCAAAATGAACAAGGCAATTTGAACTAACTTTAGTTGATTGGATATCGAGGCATGGTGTGTTTTGTAACGAAGAAATCAAAAGTTGAAAAGTATTATTATATGTTATAAATGGGATGAATATATTGAATAATAAACGATGGACCTACATGCCATGCACAATTATTCATGTGAAAGTAAGTTTTTATCACGTCAGTTTGCAAGATATAGTGGCTTTAATTATATGGGAATGCCCAGGCTGGGCTTACTCAACATTCTTTTATCTATATTGTACAGCAAAAGTCAGTTTATATATACTTTCGTAAAAGGAACTTGAAAGTTAATCTTACTTCGATTTGGTTAATATTTGTATTTTGCAATTTTCAATTCTATAGATAGATTAATTTCAAAGTTTCTTGATTTTTTTCTTGATGAGGTATGCTACCCAACAACACCACCAAACTCACAGCAAACCAAGCAATATTACATCTAATTATTTATCAAGCATGCAAAATGTGTTAAGATGAGTAGATATCAGATTCTTGTTATAAATGGTAACATAGTGTAATAAGGGGACATTCGATTTTCAGGATACCCAAAAAAGACTAAAACGGCCCACTAAACAACCAGATTTCGTTTGCGGTTTTCAAATAAAGTCCGAATATGCATCCAACTGAAGTTTGGGCTGATATTTTAAAAAATTACACAATTCGATAGCGAAGACCATTACACAAAGCAAAAAATTGTTAGCAACGAATGACTGACGTGTTGTCCGTTTACGAAATAATAACAGCTATTAAGGCGATCATGGTATAATACATATCCATGAAACTTTATTGAATTGAAAATTTTTACAAATTTGATTAGTTGAACAATATCGGTGGACGCGGTGCGGTAATCTAGACTAAAGCGTATGACCTGACTATGATGTCATCGCAGGGTAAAATTTGCGACTAACTTCATGCCGACTCCCTCACCAACTGTGTAATAAACCTATCACCACCTGAATATTGATAAAAAATTTAATTCTTGGAGACTTAAACCATCATCCTAACATGGTTTTCAAACAAAACAAATTACAAATTGTATTATAATATTCAAATCCAATTACTGATAAAATGGTAAATTATTGAGAAATGTGGCAGACACCGAAAGTTTGAGAGAGACGAAGTTTAGAACAGATGGATTTTTAGTAAAAAAAATTACTATTAAGTGCACAAAAAAATTTCCACTCTAAATTCAAAAAATGTGTAAATGCCATAAATCAAACAAAAGTATTATTTAATTTTCACTCGAAACCCCCAAAATTCCGTTTTTTCTACCTTTTCGCCGGGCAAGCCATGTAGACCGGGTTCTCCTGGGAAGCCATCTAAACCGCTTGGGCCCTAATTTTAAATCAGGAATGGACAAAATATGATAATGAATGAAGGAATGACATGAAATGTAAGGAAAAAAGGGGTTGAATTAATTACTGAATATTTTCGATTAAGGGCAATTTTTCTACTTTTAAATTTCAGAGATCTGTGGGCCAATATATAATCATCACAATTTATAGTGAACTGATTACAGGGGTCTTATCGGAATAATATTATAAAAGAGGCACGCAATAATACAGTAAGAAAATGTGTGGATTTATATTTAAGAAATTACAGAGTACTTAATTGCTTAAAATCGTAGGGTTTAGACAGCAGAAACTTTCATATTTTTAAAAATAGTTTGATCATCAAGATTTGCGTTGGCCAGTTCCCTATGTATTATAGCACATCAAAGCGTTATGTCGTGAAGAGTCGAGGTTGGCAAAAATTAAGCAACAATTTTTAATCGTGAAAACAGAAATATGATAAGGTGCCGGAAGCATTAGCCAAGTAAGCAATCACTGTTATGACTAAGCATTTATAACTATAACTAAGCAAAAACCCTCAATCCCGACTACATATTATTTATACAGTAATTCACATACAAAAGGCTGTAGTAAATAGCACAAGGTGTTACCTAATTTTACTTAAATAGAAGATGAGTATAAGTATGGCCTAATATTGAAACAATCTAGAGTCTTTTAGAATCTAGACTACATGCTACGTTTAATTCATCAATAGAAAACGAAAGCTAAGATTCAATCGCAGAAGAAAAACTTGATAATCTCTAAATGTATTATCAAGGGACATAACTAATAGCAATATTAATTTTTATATAAAAATATAATATTGCAGCCTAAAGTATTTTCTACTATTTCAATCACTACTACAAACCTCTTATACAAGTTTGAGAAGGCGATTAGATAAAAATATAAATCATTTTCTTACCGGGAGTCCCATTGATCCCATGTCTCCCTTTTCTCCACGGGGACCAGTCGGTCCTGGTCTTCCAGTACCATCACGTCCAGGTGGACCCTGAATAAGCAGAAAATATCGATTAACGAATATGGTAGTTACCATATGGTTGAAGAAAACCTTCTATACAAGCCAACAAACAGAGCCAAGGCAATACAGTATGCACAATTTAGTCCCGATGCGACGATTTTGGTGTCTGTAAAAATGTTTTTCGAGTTGTTTTTGATCCACAATGAGTCCCATGAAAAATGGGTCAGGGTGAGTATATATTACAGAACACACACTTACCAATAAACCTGGTGTACCTCGCGGGCCTGGTGGTCCGGGGATCTGTAAATCAAACAGAAAAAATAATCAGATTCTGTTCAAAAGATAAACCCTGTATGCAATGCGCAATTCACAAAATGACAAACAACATGCTGAAGAAGAAAATCCGGATGACAACTTTTTACACACAGAATTTATTCGGCGCAACATGCCACAAAATAATGTTTTACAGTTTTATGCAGTCACGTATATGTCATCTTCTTGATGGTTCTAGTCCTATATTACAGTGTTCGTCACGAGTCATGCGAGTCTCGAGTCGAGTCAGACTAAAGCCAATCTGGGCTAAATCAAGCCACTGGCTAAATCAAACAGGCAGTAAGTGGAGTACGAGTCTTCGATATATAGTGACTCGAGTGACTAGGCAGGAGTGGGCAAGGTTTTTGGACCAGGGGCCGAAGATCTTGTCCACATACACTGGTGGGTCATATAGGTGTGACGTGAAAATTTACATTTCATGTACAATATTTACAGTGTTACAAAAGCAAGAGTTGAAAACAATAAACAATAAGCCTCGTGCCAAAACTAAATTCAATCGCAAGCTCAACAAATTCCTTGAGCTATTTTTTAGTTGAAACATCAAAATTTGGTTTGGGTTTGGTTGTGGCAGCATCAGATAGGCCAGATTGAATTACCTAACCGGTCGTATTTTGCCATGCCAGGACTAGAGCCTTTCGAACAATGTGCAACATCATCTTGGGATTAACAGTAAAACCAAGATATATTAGGGTGGCACTAAACTCAACATGTTATTTGTGACCGCTGGCAATCCAAACAGTCAAAATTGCAAGCGATACATTGGAAATGGATTCTTAGTCATCCCCAAAAAATGAAGAACATTATTCGATATTTTCTACCTATAATTCAATATTAAGTATAGCTGGGTATCCAGACGCCTCAAATGTTAGTATGGTAAAATATTTACCTATCCGCGTATAAAAAAAACGTGCATTATAAAATCTGGACAAAACTGAACGCAACCAGACATACAATGCCAAAACTGTAATGTAAGATGTTGAGTACGACAAAACGTCAAATAGAATTGTACCGCAGTAAAATATTATGGCATTTTTCTTTTATTTTTATAATAGTAGGTTTTAGCCTTCCTCAAATCGGAGTAGACCATGCATAAAAACTTGATGCTGCAAAATCACAAACTTTCTTTTTAAAACTTGATCAATGATTTGTTTTTCGTTAGAATTTTTGTCACCTCGGAAAAATAACGAAATTTTTATTTACCGTTCAACATATCGTCTATTTCAGTCTCTAGAAAGAGATCCCTATATGTTATATTGTTATTCACCGTTTTTAAAATAAACTACAGTTTGTTAGGCTACTGAATTGGTATCCAAATTCAGCTTTGTGTGTGTGACACGCATGAACGCACATAAAATGCAGTCATGCATGACAACCAATTACAACAGAAACCTACAAATATGTTTGTTCTCGATCCACGGTAGTCTGACGAACATGAGCAGTTCTGTACGATTAGATCATTAAGGATTAATTAAAATATGTGATAAATACATCAAATTTTAAATAAAAATAATAAAATTGAGAATATCATAAACTAGCCATAAATGAAAATGCATATTAAGACTGATATATGAAGACAAGGTAATTTTTACTTTTACCGACAAAAACAAGATTAAGTATCAAATAATAGTGTGCTTTATCATTGAAGATATGTAATGAGATTTCAAAGATAGAAAATGAGATAAATGAAAATGATAGGTAGATGTAGAAGGCATGAAGAAAATCGCACCTTTCCGTTTATTCCTGGTCTGCCCGTTCGTCCCTGTTTGAGAGATAGAGTTAGAAGAGAAGAAAAGAAAAAAGGGGAAAGCAAAACGAGAGAGACAAAGAAAGTAAACGAGAGAACATAAAAATCGACTGAAATATGGTTAAGACCAACTAGTCGTTGAGACCAACAAAGTACCGTATAGATTGAGGAATTTGGAAAACTTTTATTGGTTTTCGAAACATAATTTAAGTAGTCACCCTGTCTTTTAAAGGCAATATTGTATTAAAACTGACATCAGTGGTGCTTGCAGAAATGTATAATACAAATTTAGTTTTAATAAGAAAGAAAGAGAGCTTACCACATTTCCAACTGGTCCGGAAGGTCCCATTTCACCTGGCTCACCTTTAAGTCCGTCACGGCCCTGAAAATTTGAATTAATGAAAATTGTTATGTGTTCTCACTGCCTATTCAAATGAAACTGGAAGAATTTCTCATATCACAACTTGTAGCCGATACAAAGATACAAAGATTTACTTATGAATAATCCACAGTATGAACGGTGTTGCATTTCTATTCGAAATATTACATTTAAACACTACCACATCTACAACCTATTTAGAGTACTGACATTGACATACAAAACATTATATATAATTGAACTTACAGCAACGCCTTCTTGTCCCTGTAGAAAAAAACATATCAATGTTACATTAATTTACAAAGTAAAACTATTGTAAGCAATAAACATCAATGGTAGTCTCTTGTGATAAAACGGACAAACGATGATTATTGATTACCAATTACTAAAATACTAGGACTTGAAAGTTTATTCATAAAACATGATTACATAAGTTGGATACGAGATAAAATAAAACAAACAGTTTTTCTCAAGGGCATCACGAGCAAATGGCAAAATATTAAGATGAAATGAATGTACCTTTTCGCCTTTGTCGCCATTTATTCCAGGGATGCCATCCAATCCGCTTCCACCGATTTCTCCCTGAAAAAGGTTAAGTAACGATGGAATGATTTATCTATTTATACAGAAGAGAATTTACATCTTCTGTAGCTTATTTATAGCTTCATTCACAATTTTGAAATGAGATAACATACCTTTTCACCGGCCTCTCCTTTGATACCTATTCCATGTTCACCATCTTTACCATTCTCGCCCTTGAACAAAAGGATGTAAGAAATGATTATTTTTATTATTATTAAGACATAACGTTCCTATAAAGTTGACATGATAATGGAGGCTATATTAATAGGGCGTTTCGCTCCCCATTTATATGAAAACAGCTATAATTTCATGACCGAAATCTTTCTTGTATGATTTTCCGTTTCGTCTATGTTACATATAGAATAATTTTCTCACCTGTTCGCCTTTAATTCCCTGTTGGCCTGGTTCTCCCTGATAAAACAAGCAAAAACATTTATTAAATTGATAAAAACTATTACTGAAAACAAAAGGGAAAAATTGGTCAAATGCGATTATAAATATCAAATATCGAGAATAAAAACCTATTATATTGTGCATTAGACTAGAAAATTAAATTAAATGAATTAAAATTTCATTTTAATTTCTGGTAAAGTCAAGGTCACATAAAACCAACAAAATGATTGATCATAATTTCAAAAATTGTGTGAAATTTGACGGGTAAAAACACGCAAATCTGTCAAAATTAACAAATTGAGACTTAATCCCATAAACTGCGAACGAAACCCAAATGACTAAAATTGGTCATATATATAGAAAATAGAGCTATACCTTTTGTCCAATCATTGATAAACCTGGGGGGCCTGGAGGGCCAGGTGGTCCAGTGGCTCCAACTCTGTTCTGTATAAGTTAAAGTTTATTTATTAATTAGCTACAAAACACGCTGCACAGAAAACAAAATACATTTTCTTGAATTTTTTCGGATGATGCATTCCATTGGTGTGGTAAACAAATTAAATTCAACCATTTTTTTATTGCAGTGGAATTTTCACACGACCCAACAAGCGAAAATTTTAGCAACAGCGCGGTACATTTCAGTTCCTACCTGGTCGTGAATAAGCCAAACATATTTATATATTCATTGGCCTTGCATGAACAATAGAGATTGGTAAGAATTTATAATTCATAATCGGAACATGCTTACACCACGGGTAATACGAAAATAATTCGATTAACGTACCTTAATCGCTTCTTGCATCTCCTACAATCACAATGCATCAAGAAGCAATCAGACCAGCGTTACGTGCAGTAGTTAAAGTAGTACAGTACGATCGAGGCAGATTAACACGCATTACGCACAAAAAGAGCAAAAATAGAAAAAGCGACAGTTAGTTACTAGAAATAACACTAGAATTCTACTATAAAAAAGCGCTTGACGTATCATCAAAGTATTGGTATCAAATCCATACTTTTTGAGATTCAAGAAATGCACAAAGTAAATGAATCAATTATGTCGATGTTTAGATGGTTGGTATTATAAAATCTCACAACAATTTGTATTATTCTAATGTCTTTCATTTTGAATGCAAATTTTGATTATCATAATGATTGAATACTTTTCAAACGTCAATATGTATGACAAAAAGCGATTCCCAAAAGCAAAGAAATAATGTATGATCCTCGGAAATACAGAATCCATGAATTTATTGATATCTTTTACTAAAATACAGAAAATTTATTTACCACTTATTTCAGAGTTCGAAAACTATTTTGGATCCCTGAATTTATAAATTTAAAGCCCATTCTAGGGGAAGTCAATTCTATCATAGTTGAAACCCCAGATAGTTCAATACTTTGTGCATTTCTTGTGAAACAATTAAACAGCATCAGCACTTAACATGCCTATATCTCAATACAAAAAGTACAGAAATACAAGAGAAATCAATTATTTTCACATGCTTGGTATTCAACTACACATATCCAGCACGGAAATGCTACAAGTACTGGATTTCCAGTATTGGTATACTACTCAAAACATTCCCTAGATATTAGATCAAGTTATATTTATCTTATCTTAAAACTTATCTGCCATCAGAAATAAGTAAACAATAGTATGTGACTTTGGAATATTCAGCAAAAAAATTCCTATTGCAAGTACAGTATTGAATATGACAAATATATATTGATATGTTGAAGTGTTAGTAGTGAAAAGTAGTGATGAATGCCAGTGGTATATTCCCAATCTCAATACATGGGGGTTAAACATTTTGTAGAAATTGGAAAAACATGTAGGCCCTACGATAAATTGTTTATGCATCGTGTTTGTTGTTGTTACAAAACGACATAAAATTGCCGATTAAAAAAGCCGTAAAATTAACTTCTTGAAAGAAACTTGAAAACTGGCCGAATTATAGTAAGTTTATGATGTCATGAATTATCATTATTGTGTCATTTATTGAACATACTGCCCCATCGCTTATAGCCATGTCACAGGCAGATGATAGAATGATATAGTGTTTGTTATAAAATAATAAGACAGCATTATGAGAAGATAAAATTTGGTATATTTTTAGTATTTTTTTATGGACTTCTAAAAAATCGAATGATCCATTCGATAGCCGGAATGAAAATACGAAAGTAACTTTGAAATGATTGTTAATTATAATGAGACTTTTATTAATGAATTGATTTTAGAAGGAAGTGTGCAAAATGAGTAAAATTGCGGGTTAAAATGAAACGTTTATTTTTATTTATTTGTGCAATGTTTTATCACGAAGAGAGAGTGACATGTTAGAATATAAATGAGATAAAATGCCTGATCAAAAAATAGGCGTTTTCGAGTATGATTTATACATGGGGCATACATGAATCATACACATTTTTTATATTTATTTTCTGACCAGGCAAATAAAGTGACTATGTGAATGTGCATGTGCGGTATAAAAGTATATATGTGCGTACCTGTCTAGAAACAATTGTGGAAACATCTACCGATGTACCGGGTAGGCCGTCTTTACCCTGTTATTATTATTTATTTACCCATAATTTTTGTTGAAGTTCAAAGTGGTATAATTTTTGATTTACTCAATTTTTAAATAAAACCAAAAACTATCAAATCCCAAACCATTTAATCCAATTGAAATTAGAAGAAAAATTTATAAAATTTCTAATTTGATATATATCTTTAAATACAATTTATTTATAGTTGGGTTTTTTAATTCATGTGAAAATTCTTTTATTAACTTATATTATATTAAAACTTGACTAAAAAATACAAATATCTTAGTTTTGCATGCACAGATAAGCAATTTTATTGACATGCCAGGCCTATAACAATACAAAAATGCGCAGACGAAATGACGGATATCTGTTTTATGTATAATGTAAGCTACGTTGAATATGAATTTGTTAACCAGTTTTTATTTACTCATTCATTTTACTTAGGGGGCTAAATATACATGGTGTTCATAAAGTTCTGTTACAAGTCAGTTTTTCATATATCTATGCAAGGTTTGTTTTATTATAATCAGTGTTTAATCAAGTTTTTTTTTCTTATTTAAATATATTCCGAATATATATAAGTTGAATGAGGCACATTAATATCACAGTTCTTTTACGTAATTTATTACAGAACTTTATTACAACCCTGTATATATATATGAACTCTGACGGATATATAAGCGCATAGTACAATGTCCAGGCTCCAGAAAGCCGGTGGTATGACATACTACAATGATCGAGCAGCAAACATCGGCTCAGCATCGTCGAATTGGCAGTATGGTAAGACAGTCGGAGCAGATTATATGATTCTCAGCACGAATTTATATTTCGATAACCATTTGGGTGATGGAAGAAGAATTCGCCAAAGTAACTTTTTGTGTACATGGATATTCACATCATTACAAATTAATTACGGGGAAACCAAGTTGATTTTTTTTCAAATTTATATTTAGATATGACGAGCTGAGTCCGACAAAAATCCAAACTCTTTTACAAACGCGAGCGGGCATGCCATACAACATCTACGGGCATTCTTATTTGAAATTGATCAAAAACGGGCCACAGCGACTTCAAGGCATCAAAACAAACGAAAAATCATTCCATAATCATGTCCATAACAACAAAAACAATCATTTCATTTAACTGACCACTGTCGAAAAATGACCGCCTCGGCCAAATGTTGAGCCGCTCGTAAATAAGCTTTGTGTCTGTGTGTTAATTAATACATATATATGTTTCATATATACCAAGTTTAAAAATAATTAATTATTAATGCAATAATTATTAATTAGTCATAATTAAAATATATCAGATTATATAAGAAAGCTTCAACATGTTGGATAAAATATAGTTATCAAATTTTGGCCAATGATAATGAAACAAATGGAATATCTAATTTTACCTCTTTCGTATATGATGGACATTTAAATAATAGTTTCACAAAAGTCACAATTGAACCTAAGATGGCGGAATTTTGAGCCATGACAGGACACAAGACGGCAGTCGGCTTATCACTATCAATGGCCAATATTTGACAACGTTACAGAACGAAACTAGTTTAAACCGCCGAGTGTACTCAGCAATGTCTACAATACAGCAACAATTTGAACGCCTTTCCCTACACGCTACTTCACACCGCAAAAATGGGTAAATCCAAATTTATATTTCATATTTTTTTTTTCAAATTACAATTCCAATTACAGACCCAAGTTGGTAAAGCTTGATCTATAGGTCTTGGTAGGAGTCCTCTCCGTTCCTTTGCAAAAAAACATTTCAACTAAATTGTAATTTCAGCCGGCAAGGCATGCGTGATCTTGAGGGCCAACTTGGGAATTCTAGTTATGACTAAGCCATATAGGACAAAGAAGAAATGTAGCGGAGGTAAAGATAAATATATATTAAAACATAAAACATTACTTACAGCTCTTCCGAATGGACCCTGTGTATATATGTTAAAAATGGTTAAAAAGATTCGAAAAAAAAGAAATTTGAAATATATAAAATCGATACCTCTTGAATTAATTAATACTGGATAATTTGCTTGCTTGGGACTTTTTTTTAATTGAATAATATTAATTGCTTATCTCTTGACACAGTAGAATAGAAATGATAAACAAAATGTCCAATATTTCTTTTAAGAACTTCAATTTGTTAAATAAAATATATACATATGTCAATCTAAATTGACTTTATGAATAAAGGAAGTTCAAGGTTGTCAGAATGAATATGGCCGGAAACGTGTTTAAGGTACTGTCCAGTCACAATTACTGATGGCAGCAAAGTCGCCCATTGTTATGCAGTAGCTAATTCCATATAGCACATAAACCTAAGTGAGCTACCAAAATTTTGCAATGTAGAAAAAAAGAAAATACAAAAATATACCGGTAGTCCTCTGTCTCCTCTATCACCTTTAGCACCATCGAATCCCTGAGTACCTGTTTCGCCCTGAAAATATAAACATATAAAAAAATAAGTTTTTTTCAAAGTATATACCGGTATCTTGAATTTATTAGTGCATTGAAAATTCCATTTACCTTTGCGCCTTTAGGTCCTGGTAATCCAGGCATACCTGGTCGTCCGTCAGTACCGTTGACGCCATAAACCTTCAGAATAATTGTGTATGTTATATCATGAGGTAACTTAAAATGAAGCAACATAACATTGCGACAAGGTATATGTTTGCTCAGAAATATTCGTTTTAAAAATATTCGTTGTTTCGTTTTTGGGCGTAAACATGCACAAAAAAATATACAGCGCTGAAGTTGCGAGTATACAAGACTCGACTAAAGTCAAAAACCATTTTCGTGTAGTTTCTCTGAGCTATTATGGGTATTTAAATAAATAAATACAATAGAAAAAAAAAATGATTTGAAACAGACAGTTTTTATTAAGTAAACAAAACAGAAAAATCTCAATTGTGACTCACCACCGGTCCGGGTGGGCCAGGAGGCCCAGGAGGGCCGGGGGGACCCTGTGCGCCA
Source organism: Styela clava (assembly GCF_964204865.1). Lineage (NCBI taxonomy): Eukaryota > Metazoa > Chordata > Ascidiacea > Stolidobranchia > Styelidae > Styela > Styela clava. The sequence goes on along the minus strand of NC_135260.1, from coordinate 15,217,424 downwards.
GGTTTGCCTTCAGTCTGAAAATAAAAGAAATGGCAAGGTTAGAATAGAAAATGTATAATGTGGAAGTACATATCATCCTCTATCAAATAAGAACAACCCTCAATCGGAAAATGGGACCTCCAGAAGTATGTGCACCAAGATGGCGCTCAAACCGAACATAGTATCAGGTTAGGGTTCAGGTTGTGCGCCATCTTGGTGCACATAGTTCGGGAGAGCCGGAAAATGTATATATTTAAATTTACTTCCAAATTGGAGAATCTGTATTATTATTTATACCGTTTAAATGACATGAAATACAAAGTATAAAATAGCCATGAAATGTGTTTTATAGAAGACATTCAGGTGTTCCGCATCAAATTGTTGTTTCACATTCTATGATAACAAATATAATAATATATATACTCAAATAGACATAAAATCAATTACACGGGAGAATGATTCATTGGGTTCCGTTCCACTGAAAAAGTTGAAAACTAATGATATAGACTTAAAACGCGAACTCACCTCGTAAGCGTAAAGTTTTTCTTTTTCGTGGGCATTGATTCTGAAACCATCTCTGAAAGCAACCTAAATTTAAAAAATAACCACTGTTAGGAAAAAAACGTTTTTCATACTAATTAAAAGCATGCAAAAACACCCGATGTTAAATATCGAAGCGTGATTTGTGTAATCATATAATATTACAAATATTCGGGAAGTGCGAATATTGTGGCCAGTTTTGTTTACAAAAATAAATTAAATATTTAAATGTTTTCAAGGGGACTGCATAGCTTCAAATGCAACCAAATATCCAAAGTTTGAAAGTTTTAGATAAAAGAAATCGCGTAATTCGGCCAATAATTTTTTTTTTATATCGTTTATTTGTTTATACTTTTTATTTAGGCCGTTACACAGTCTAATATTGAAGATCAGTTGTAAACTTATGTCAGATAAATGCCAAAGTTCCAAAATTCTGGTAAATTTAAAACATCAATTTTTTTTTTTTGGAAAACACACACGACGGTGATACGGCTGTTTATCCAGTTCTTATATAATCCAACAAGTACACAACGTCGTTCGCTATTCAATATTGAAAATATTATTAAATGCTATCACCACAATCAATCACCACTAAAACACAAAACAAAAGCAACTAAAAATTAAAAATTTATCTAAATAATAATTAATCAACAAAACAGTGGTTGGATAAGTGAAATAAATTACGTTTAAAAGATGAACATGCAGCATGCTAGAATATTTGAAAGATAATTATGTAAATATGATAAAAAAAGACAAAAATAAAATAGGTATTCATGGATATTCTTTTTGTTTACGGAGAATTGTTGTGACCTGCTGTGTACATGCAAAGCAAATAAAAAAGAGCAAGCAATCTGAGACGTTATTTCCGGCGAATATTCTGAGGAAATACAAATTATCGCACTTGATTTTTTTATCCGAATTTTAATTAGATAAAATAGTGAATTCGAATTAGTAGTCGAGTACGCATGCATTCATACGTGTTAAAAATTGAGAAATTAAACATGCTTGGCCAAACACGATTCAGCTTAAAATGCAGAGAATCGTGGAGGTCAAGGGGTAAATTAGAAATACTTGACCTTTGACCGATCTCCCGCACTCATAGACGAGAGCAGGTTTTCGTACTCTTGCGACGATGTCACTAAATAAACTTGCTGGGGTGGCTGAAGCAGGCTTGCAGGACGGGGCTCGGTGCTCTGAACCGAATCCTGATGGATTGAGCGGTCGTCATCGATAAGCAAAATGGTATTGTGACGTCACAAATTCCAGATCGAAGTGAATGACAGTAACAGACATATACGATCATCATGCAACAGGGGTGGAACAGGATACATGAAATGGTACAAGCAAGAAAAAACAAAGTGAGAAATGGACTTTACACTTTTGCTCAATAAAGCAAGATTATTTTGATATTTATGATCGTTTTGTTACAAATTAGGCCAAGTTAAAACATCAGTCAGTACAGAGAAAAGTTTAAAGATTGAAAATTCAGACAAATGTTATTAATCAGTTGTAAAGAAATTGACTGATTGAAGTCAGTTTAAAAGCTTTAAAACAATAATATTAGCGGATTTTACTGTGAAAATTCATGAAAACATACATATATGGGGCTACGTCTAATTCTACTGAATATAAGGTTTACAAGTAAATATTTAGAAAATGAACAAATGGGAATCAGCATCGAGTTTAAACGATTCTACACAAAACTCAACCCTATTCAAATTGGAATGCATAGCTCAAATTATTGAGTTCAAATAGGCAGAATTTTGCGCTTCGAAGGTCGGTCAATTCTAGTGATGATAAAAGGTAGGACAATCTAGCAATCTTCTAGCAATCTTACATGACTTATCGCTATGAAATCAATTTGCACAATGTCACATAATTTTTGAGAAAAAAAAGGTGCTATGAACCTATATTTTTTTGATTGTGTTAGCACTTTTACCAGTCCAACTATGCTTTCTATACTCTACAATTTTCTACTGATATTGGTATTCTACCACAATTGACCAAGCATAATCTGTAGGTGAACAGCTCAACAAATCCACGGATTATGTCTGACCAATTGAGTTTCATATTTTCCTGGTGAACAAACACAAAAACCCCCAAAAACATCACCAAACATAAGAATAAACAATCAGAAATAAGTACAAAAATACGACATACCGCTCCATATTGTGTCATTCCAGGTTCGCCCTAAAAACAAGACGACAAGGTCAGATAATTTGCAAAATGAACAGATTAATTTACCAGATTGGTAATATAAGGTGACTAAAAATAGAATTCAGATTATTTGGAACATATTCCAGAGAGAACATAACTTCGTACAAAGCGTCCTACATTACTGAAACTTTTGGATACAGTTATACGCGACCAGAAGTTGAAGAATTAAATAAATTTTCTTCATTTTTGTAGAAGTAAATAAGGAATTCATGGTTTCCGTTTTTTTGTCTATAATTATAAACTAGTTCTCCACGAACTATATAGTATATTGATAACTTAAATGTATGTATGTCATTATTCCTACAGGACATAAAAATTTTCATTAAAGAACAGAATAATAATAATAATGACACCATCTTCCTAAAATTTAAAATTCAAATAACATCAATTTCATATTCGTCTATCATGAGAGGTTTGCCTTGACATTAATTTACAGATAATATCTAGTTAGTTACCTTAGCTCCATCTCGACCTGCAATTCCTGGTGCACCCTGAAAAAATAATTGGCATCGTTAAAAAAAACTGTAAAAACAAAAGGATTCAACTGAAAATCGAAAGATTTTGATTTCCTATTCCACCTACCCTATCGCCTTTCATCCCGATAGGTCCCTGTATTAGAAATAATATATATTAATAATAATAAATAATAAAAGTGGCAAAGAATGGGGTTCAAAGATATTTCTAGCACTTTCAAAAGTTGGTTTTGACATTCATAGTGAACGCTCCTAACACTTGTTGAACCAAAATTGTCGTACACAACAGTCAAGCATATGCAACCACACAATATAATAAATTATGATGTTATGATTTCAGGTTTAAAGCACTAATAGTAGTTTTTCGGGATCGGAAAAACTTCAAACCGGGAATCCTGGAGGTCCACGAAGTCCCTGTAAATAGAAAAAGTAACGATGAATACAGTGCACGAATCTGTGGCGGGAGATTTTTTCAATTTTCGAACACAATTTTAAAGATAATAAATGAAGTAAATGCCTTTCAAAAATTATTTTTGCAATGTGTGTTTGATGATGATCACTAAAGTTTTGATGACAAAGCGGATATAATTTTTGTGGTACTAAAAACGCTATGATGTATAATTAAATGCACGAACTCGGTGGCCTATTGGTTAGCGTTAGCGCGTCAGACTTAGCTATGGCGACATCGGGTTTACACACCATGCCGACCATCTCGCCAAAGAGTGTAATAAAATGGAATAGTAATGCCAAAACGACAAGATTACGGTCTTTACAAAATAATGGAGCAACTAACATACCAGTGGCTGCTTATATGGAGCCTTGCTCGGAGCGAAATTCGTATAAAAAAAAAATAACACGTACGACCATGTAACCCGGGGACAACATTACCGTATGTGCGATGATAAAAACTGAACGTATAATAAGAATTACTAAGTCCAAATGGCGTTTAGGGTGAAAATATATATTAGAATGAAGGATGATGTATCATGCTTATTCATACCGGGGATCCTCTGGGACCAGCAAACATTGGCTTGGCTGCATCTCCCTGAGAGAGCAAGAAATAATTTTGGTCTCAAAATTGCTGTCGAGAGTATACGATAGCCAAATGTAATGTTAAGCATAACATGGTTAACTTACTTTTGGTCCGACTAGTCCCCTTTCGCCAGGACACCCCTAAATATTAGAAGGCATTTGTAAATAGTAATATAGATGAGCGAGTTAGCATTCGTGTTTCTTGGTTGAATTTGTCATGATTATATGAACTTGTAATGTTTGTATCCACGATAGTTTATAGATATATAATTGCGCTATCCAGAAATATATCTGTCCTCGTTACTTCTGGGGATAAAAGTGTTCGAGGTTTGTGCGAGTAACAACTAATCGAGGAATATTTTCCGGCATATTATTTAAGAATTGGTCATTTTATATACGAATTATTCATTTACCTTCTCGCCTGGGCGCCCTGGCATTCCTATCGGCCCCTAAAATAAAATATACAGAGTTAGATTACAGTTTTTATTACTTGTCACATTATTTCTCTGGTGATAATTATGGAAGCATGCATTGATATGCATCACAAAAAACTTGTAAATTCAACTTGCATTTGACAAAAAAGTATTAAATGTCAAGTTAATTTTACGTTTTTTTTTGTGATAAAAAGAGTTAATTTAATGATAATTGTGATTGTTTAATGTTGGGTTTCAGACATAGGTCCGTTTTCGTGCTATGTGGCAGAGCTTTCATAGCGTGATGAGATGGCGATTAGGGAAGTGTTGTATACAAGTAGATCATGCTTTGGAAATGGCAATTTTTCATTCATCAGACATTGTATTCATTATAATTACTCAACTGGTTTGAACGCTTTTCATAAAAACGGGCACACTTCATATATTTTGTACTTACAGTGCAGTGCTAAACATATGCTAAAACTCGATAACATGCATTTTGAGTGTAACTTTACTTGGAGAAGCAAATTTGAATTCTTTACATTTCATATTGATATTCTAACATGCAAAATTTTGTGCCTACGAATAACTCTAATTTTACTTTAATATTTGATAAATGGTTGAAAAAATAGATGACCAGTGGTATCATTCTAGTGATCTTACTCTACCTTTCAGTATTCGACAATTTCGTGTTGAAATAAAAGAAAATCATAGGAAACTTACCCAATAACCATAAGTTCCCTCTCACTTGGCTTCGTGCATCATGCCGATCAGAAGATCAAAGAAAAGGATTTTTAACACTAACCAAAAAAAATCACACAATCTAAATTTCTTATATAACATACAATCATTCAATTCATACATACAGTGCACAGACTCAAATAAACGACTTCTTCGGTTCATCAAGTGTAAAAGGTTTTCTAAGGATGTCAAAACCACTGGGCATCTCCAGTTGTAACTGGTAAAAACCAGTTTAAACTGGCTTTGGAAGGCATAGAAGATGATACTATACCCTTGCACATATGCGCTGTGTTTCAAGCACTGCACACACGAAAAGCACGCCACGGTGTTAACAGCACAACTAGGCAGCAATGCCGAGCTGAAAACTAGTTTTTGATAACTATTTCGTGAGCGTCTACATTTTATTGTGCAGAAAAACGTGTTTTGCAATAATAATTTAAATATTTACTGTGTCCAACATTTGGTACAAATGTGATCATTGAATTACCATGAAAGGCCATTAAGATGTGTTTCGCATATAGAATAATATCTGCTATTTACTGAAATCCGTTTATTATTAGTATTATTTGTGTGGTAATAAAAAAACACAAAACATCTAATTTTGTCTACAAGTGAAGTGTTCTATATATGTTGTGAACGTACCTATCTACAGTACCGAAATGGGATGGTGTGAATCGTGAATTTATGCCGGTGAGGTCATGCATGTGATAAAATGTTATTGCGCAGCCAAAGCGGATGTTAAAAAAAGCAAGAGAATGAAATTGTAAAGAAAAAAACGAGAAAAGTTAGTAAGAACACTCAATCATGCATAGAAAAAATAGAAAGAAATTTTGAGAGAATTCAATACTAAAAGGTAATCAATTCATTTAGCCATTTTATATTAACGAGATTGCTAAAAATTTGCTAAAATTTAAATGCGTTTGAATCCGTACAATATCAATTAATTTGCAGCATTCTATGGTTTCAATTGCATTTTTCAAATTTTATTTTCAACACCGTATTTTTTGTCCAATTACTGTCTGCAAATATATAAATTCAACTAAAAATATTTGTCGATTTATAGATATCGGAATTAGTAGCTAAATTTAGAATTCGATTATAAAAGCTCAATCAGAATATAAATTTGATTCATTTTTGATTTAAACTTGCTATAAGTTATTTTAAATTAACAAAATCAAATTTTATTACATCACAAATCAGGCAAAAGCAAAATCAAAAGATGCATCTATATTGAAAGTTCATAAAAGAAAAAAAGTGGATTCAGAAAGAGAGGAAAGTAAAATATGAATAATATGTACCGGGAATCCGTTTATGCCATTTCGACCCTGTTCCACGGTGCAGGCAACAGCAAGGTCAAACGTAATTTGCAGGAAATCAAAAAAATGAAAAAAAAAAATACAAAGTTAGTTGGGAGTAATTAAAGCGGGGGATCGGTTTATAAGAATGAGCAGACAGTATAGAACGAATCTATAAAGATCATCGAAGCAGAATTTATCTCTAACCAGCATTTTTGGTCGATATACATAATGAGAAGTCAGTCAAATAACAGGAAGTTAAAATAATAGGGTTAAAATTAAAGCCAGGGAAGCACGAAACGAGGTGGAACAATTTAAGAATACTCAGTTATTTGAAATACGAAAGCAAAGTCGTAAACTTCTGACATTTTCAATTATAACCACAAATACATAGATTTAAAATTAAAGTTCAAATTAAATTTTGAAATATTACATTTAAATCGAATTTAACATAATTTGAAGGAAATCTATTTTTTCAACAAATCATTAAACTTCAGGCCATTCGACTGACATTGCGGTGTATGTTGAAAATAATAATTTGAAAATAATGCCAATTTCACATGTTTGTGATATTTATTCTACGCTACGTGAGATGTTGAAATGGTATGTTGACACGAATGTGTGTGTTATAGTCTAGGCGAGTTGTTTCATAATTATTATTTACTAATGACTAAAATGACTCCGCAACCTCAACTAAACTAGAGGTTGTGGTGGTTGAAGATTTTACAAATAACACAAAACTATTCGCAAACAAAATTGTTTGGTTATTTAACACTAATTAGAAAAGTACGAAATGACTATCGATTAGAAATTATATTTATAACGGTCGGCATGGATTGGATATGGAATTATGCAAAATTTCGTTAAAAATTACACGTATTTTGTGTAAAATTTTAAGTAAAGTTGAACGAACGCTTTGTGATGTAATAATGCGCAATTATCATGCCATGGTGGCCTCCAAGCGAGCAATGTCACCGCATGTGCGAGATAGCATGCTTTATGTACATTTGTAACCCCGTTTAGGCAATCAGATTAATAATCTAAGAATAGAAAGATTTATGTAATAAGGCAGATTGGGAACATAATGGGAAAAATAGAAAAAGACAAAAAATCCCGTCTTGAAAAAATAACCAGAAAGAGAGCAAAATTTTGTTAAGTTAAATAAGACAATTCCACGTCTAATGATATCACTAAAACGAGCTGAGAAAACGGCTCTTCTCTTAATTCGCCTCCCCGTTTTCTCAGCAACCTGTGATTCACAAAGCGATGGACAGCCTGAAGCACATGAGATATATGTGGACTTACCGCAACACCTGTAAAATACGAAAATACGGATTAAATCAAGGAATGGGTGGAGAAAATATTTAGCTAAACATTCTACGCTATATCTAACAAATACTTCACTCTACCACCATAAACTAAAATTACTGTGCGTGTGCATGAATTAATAACGGTGCATGTATGGCCAAGTGTGGCGATTTGAAAATCAAATTGATGAAGGAATCAAGCGATTATGAATTTTCCGGGTAAAATCACCACACTCGGCCAACCATAAGAGCGCCAAAATGAGGTCCCTCTTTGGAACTAATGCGCAAAATTTATCTTTGAATCATACTTGATAAAGCTAGGAACAACCATGAGTCTTTTTCTCAAGTTTCAATCAAGGTCACCATAATTATCAAGTATGATCACGTATGATAAATTTTGACCTACAGTGCTACGTATTGCAGGTCTGGAGATATTCGAATACTACACGACTCGCGGTTCGAATTCTCTTTTTTTATAGGAATTCAAATCACCAATTCGCGTAAATTCGAAAATGTACCAGCCCCAACGATACGCTGACAATGACACCGTCTTTCTTAATGCCTAAATCACCATGTGCGGCGCCAGAGGGCACTTGATTGGCAAGCTACTTCATAACACAAACTGTTTGAATTAGAAGAGATGTGCTTTTGTTCGCTAGTTCTTCCATAATTTGTCATGCAAATTATGCACAGTAGTGTAGTAGTAGTCTTCTCAGTCATCTAATGCACTCCACGCATGCATTTTTCTACCCCATTTTAGCCTAGTTAAGTTAACATTACCCCTTCTTCCCCGCCGACCTTTATCTCCTTTGGGCCCTGAAAAAGAATAAAAAAAATATTGAGTACAGTATTTGGGTAAAGAGAAAAATACAAAGAAGTCAAGAGCACTTTACGATTTCGATTAATTTATATTTGTTGTTAAATTATTAGTTATTAGTTAGTGTTTCGAACAAACCCGAAACAAATATGATATATTGATATGCAGTGTTGGATAGAACTCCCGTAACCCCGAGTCGCGAGGGAGAACGAGTCACGATTTATGCGAGTCATGTTCGAGAGAGAATCACTGCGCTAAGGCGTATTGGCGGTTGGGTAAGTGCGATGCCGAATCATTTAATTTAGATGACTGAAGTCACTTTGAGTCTATGATAAAGTGTGACTTTCTTAAATAGAATATTTTTTACTTTACGAAAAGCCGACCTCGTTACGTCTAGTGCGCTATCCATTAGAAAGAGCATCTTTTACTGACAATCAAACCTTGTGAAAACGACCGTAGGCCGCAAATCGGGATATCCCTTTGGGTTCAAGCGGAGCATATTTGACTAGTGAAGGTATTATATTTAACTGAAGGTCAGAATTACTAATAAACAATGATGTATTATCTAGCACTAAGTCCATTAGCAAACAAAATTGTTTGTCTTGCAACCTATGCTGTAACAACATAACAATCAATTAGGACGCCGCTTCTGTTTACGTTCGACGAAGAATTCGATTGTCCTCTTCATAGAGGATGGAATAGGATGATTGAACAATGAATAAATTGGAGAAACGTGAGCAAGCAAAGCGATTTGTCGTTTGATAAGATACCATCAAGCGTAGCATGCGTACGGTAGTTGTGAGTAACAATATTTATTTGCCCCAGCGCTCGTAGAACATAGCAAGCACCAACTAAATTATGGTGTTTTGAAGACGACGAAAAATACTGGCCGACCAGTGTGACCTTTTGAAGATTAGGTTTCTGAAGCTGGCTTCTAACACTAACTTATTCGCCCAAACCTAATACTGATTGTACACGTTTTTATGATAAACATCGAACGTCCTTACATTTCTCTTAAAAAAATAACCTTGGACAATCAGTAGTAGCAACTAGCAAGTGCAATTGAAAAAACGGTTTGCTGTATGTTCGGAACTTTTGCACTCATTTTACTGCTCATGTCTCTCAGTTAGGTAAAGGGACGACGCTGGTCGCTTAGTCTGAGAGTCCCGCGCGCTTAGAAAGGATTTAGATCGGTTTGACAGAACGGTTCTTATGAAGAGTCCGATTGGATCAGGAATCGTCTTTGTCGTGTATGTTTTATTAAATATGTTAAATACAAATCCAATACACAATTTTCTCCATGTACAACGTAAATGTCATTCGCAAACACATTTGTGGCATATAGATGTCAAACAGATGTCTTTGTGGCGTATGAAGATGTCATGGGCAAATCTCAACAATAGCAACCGAACCTTTTACACTACAAACATTTTCACACTCCGAATCAAATGAATACGTATTGCTTAAAACATGGCGCCGCAATGTCCCAAATAATACGTAAATACATTTATGCTAGCCAGGTCACGTGTTTTGTTATTTTTGTAATTACATCATTTCAATAAGTTGGCAAATTCCACTGGAAGGCGAACACCACTATGGTGGCCCATCGTTGTCACGTGTAAAATTTAAAAAAAAATGAAAAAATAAAATGAAAAAGCGAAAATAAAAAAAATAGTTGTGAAAGAACATAAAAATAATTGAAAAAAAGAAATAAAAAAAAATTTAAATTAAAAAAAAAATTGAAAAATAAAACAAACAAAAAAAATTAAAATTAAAAAAAAAAACTTAAAAAAAAAAAAAATTTGAAAAAAAAAAATTGGATAGAAAGAAAATAAAAAGGTTGACAACGATGGTCCGCCTCGTGGCCCATCGTTGTCACGCGTTTTTATTTTTGAAAAATTTGATGCTGCTTTGGACCAACGTTGTCAGGCTTAATCCTACACGCACAAATGTGTTTCCTGGGTTTCTAACTCACTACTGATTTTCATGAGCAATATCCAATAAATTCAACATGAAAATGTTCTATAAATTCTCCATGCTACAAGTTCAACCACAAGCAATATATTTATAATAAGGATAAGAGAATATAGAATTGGATACGAAAATTTGTTTTGACGTGTAGAAGGTAATTTAATTGGAAAATGCTGCTTAACTGCTCAGACACTCGTGCGATGCCAGTACGGTATCGTCTGACCGTACCGGTACCCATGCAATCACTCGTGAAAGAATGGGAGATGATGAGTGATTGTATGGCTACCGGTACGGTCAGACGCAAAGCGACTATAACCGACTACCGGTATTTGGTAAGACGGTACGGTACCGGCATCGCGAGTGTCCAGACAACTGAGTAGTTAAGCAGCATTCTCCAATTAAATTACCTTATACACGTAACAACAAATTTTCCGAATTTTCGTATTCAATTTTATATTCTCTTATCATTATTATAAATATATTACTTCTTGTTGAACTTGTAGCATGGAGAATTTATAGAACATTTTCATATTGAATATTGCTCAAGAAAATCAGTAGTGAGTTTGAAACCCAGGGAACACATTTGTGCGCGTAGGATTATGCCTGACAACGTTGGTCCCAAGCAGAAGCAAATTTTCTAAAAATAAAAACGCCTGACAACGATGGGCCACGAGGCGGACCATCGTTGTCAACCTTTTTATTTTCTTTTTATTCTTATTTATTTTATGTTTTTTTACAACAATTTTTTTATTTTCGGTTTTTTATTTTATTTTTTATTTTCAATTTTACGCGTGACAACGATGGGCCACCATACACCACCCTAAATATTCATAGCGACTCAAAAATCCTTTCACGCGCGCACGCGAGACCAATTCAAATTCAACCATAAAAACCGCATCCAAAATCAAGTAAAATATAAAATTGAAATGCACGTGTTATTAAACATGGTTCAAGCATAGAAATCTCAAATTTGGTCGTTTTATCTACGAAAATGCTTGGGAGAGTGGTATGGTCAATTGACATTGCGGTATAGTCTGTGTTATTCTAGGTGGATGCCTAGTGTTGACATAGGTTAGAGAGCATGGTGATGCGCTTATCAAAACGTTTATGGAGTTAAAACGACAACCGAATTTTATCGGAATTTCAGAACCATCGTGAGTTACAAAAATCACTACAAACTACAATACAACAAAATTTATTCAAATGCTATTTGCAATATTATTATGATGTTATATCTTCTCTTCGCTAAGTGTCTATGGTAGTTACTGGCACGTAAAGAGATTTAAAAGGATTAGAATCTTTTTATTTTGGCGTGGACTACCGAATTCCTTAGTTCTTAGATCACGCTCGGGGCAGGGAACTACTGCACTGTCATATACCAAACCCCAACGTCATCACATGCAATTCTTATTATTTCTCTACAAGGTCAATCGTCTCTAATATGCAAGAAGATATTTTTTTTTTGTAGTACCGGAATCTACCCAGACATTGCCTACTCATTTTATAACACCTGTGTCAAACGGCGCTCCAAAAGTGTGTGTACCAATATGGAGGTAACTAATTTTGTTCGACTACGTTATACATCAAGTTGTGTAGAGGGACTGAATCCTATGGTATATTCACTTGGCTAACACAGACAGTTCCCGAACTTGTTATAGAACTTAAATAAGGAAAATCGGAATAAATTTATGGCCTAACCCTAACCTGGTACACACACTACGGGAGTACCTGTCAAACTCACTAAACCCTGTAGTGACACATTCATCATTACAAACCACTCGAATATCAGAACGCAAAACAATGGATAATATTTAGTGTTGACGGATGGAAAGTTTACAAAGCAAAATGCAACAATAAGGAACAGCTGCAAGTTCAGCGGTGATGCATTCAACGCGCACGCTAGCTATCGTGTGTTTTTATAAACTTGAAAATAGTGACCCGTAGGCCCAGTGCGACACACACGGCAAACGTATCAATGGGTCAACGTAGAAGTGGTTGACCGACCCGATTTAAACGCTTAAACGAACGATAATGGCCAAGCCCTGCGTAATTAAACTTTTGAACGACACTTCATACACCATATACTCTGCAGTGAGGTATTACGCGATGAAAGATAGTGATGCCGCACCAAATAAAAAATGCATTCATTCATACACGGATGTCAAATAAGTGTAATAGCAATACAAGTTGGACCAGATACCGCAAGAGTTAGAAACTTGAGTAAATAATTGAATCAGTTTCGCTGCAAGGTTACGACAAATCTTCATAATAAGAATTTGCGACGAGTTTGTATCTAGTTAACTATGTTGACACAAAATTCTGAACTTGTTCTAATGAAAGGCTGCAATCAAATTCAAGGACCACTCTAACTAGAAATAGTTCCATTTCATTTCATTTTAACCGACTTTACACCTGACCTCTTCAGTTTATAAACGGCCAAGTATGCGCCATAGATAGATCGCACCGCCGAGGTGCGATCTATCTATGGCTCATACTTGGCAAAGAATAGTTATAATCCCTTTCATATTGTCTGGATCAAGAATCAAATCTTCGGGGTAAATATCAATAACTGTGCTACTCGAAAGTCATTGAGGCAGATGGGTAAACAGGTTTAAAAAGCGTGAGAAACAAGTTTTATGATGTCACAATCAATTTAGTGATGTCATACAGTATTGTGAGTTGGCCGGGCATTCGAGTTTGAGTTTAAATTTAAAAGAAAAATTAGTGTTTGGTTCACCGCATATCTCACAGCTTAAAATATAATTTAGTGTTGATTTTTATCATAATGATTTATTGGATAACAGAATTTCAACCGCCCCGCAGAAGGTGGTGAGCCCCGTAGGTGATGGATATTAGAACTTGGAAACGCTTCATTGTTTCCTCATAAATCGATTTCAATTTGGGGTGGAAAAAGGATTACTTCAAACTGATTTGGATTTGAGGCGTTCAGAAGTTTAAAAGTAGGATTAAGATATGGAAAGCAATTTACTGAGTCTATGAAGCGTGAAATCGAAGCAAAATACGATAGGTGTGGTCTTCCCCATTTCAAAACAAGACCTTGAACTTACTTTATTCGTTATTTTTTTAATTTATCAACATATTAAAAAACTTGCTACTTCAACAAGGTTAGAGGTTAAATTATAACATTGCAAACAAATGTTTTTCTGGTTTGTTGGCGTCTGTCACCACAATTTTATAGACTTATCTATGTTTTTATATTTGCCTGATAAAATCTACAAGTGTAACAGTGTATCTTATAGTTTAAACACTGCAAAATTGTTCTTTTTAATAAAGTCTTGGGCTGGCATAAGAAATTACAAATCTGGGGGTAAAATCTCATGAACCCACCTTACCCAGGGTGTAAAAAACTGGGAAGGTAATGCCAGTGGTTACCGCCTGTATAAAGCCTTGTACGTAGTAATAAGCGTCGTCGTATGAAAATGCCAAAATTATAAACGTTGGGGCATTGCTGCCCGATTTCACACGAATGCAGCTATCTATCAGGTTGGATTATTAAAATCGTAACCCATTAGGTCTGTCAAAAATCGCGGAACATTATTCTAATTGCGTCCTGTTTCAGACAGTTTGGTATAAGTTATAAGTGCTAATCAGTTGGGGTTGACAAAGTAAGACATCATTAGGTAACGGGGTTCTATTTCACCCAAAAATATTTACTTATCGCGGATCGACCAATCAATTTGACAGATTCATAATATCGGACTTGTATTGGTCAAACAACAGTGCTGACCGGTGCCGGCTACAGCGGCATGAAAAAGACGTCCAGGGAACAAACACCCACTTCCCCGGTTAACATATACTCTACGTCTGAGATCATGAGAGCAGTTTTGCTGAGATTGAGATGGTAACCAGTAAAAGGTTTATTTTTAGAAACGTAAAATTCTTTGCAATACAAACAAACAATCAATCTTAGATTTAAATGCGAATGTTTGCAGCAAAGAGTGACAATATATGGTAACGTGTAATGTTATGCAGATCACACACGAATCGGTCATACTGTGATATCATTTTTATTTTTTCGTATATTTACCTCGAAACCCAATTTTAGGATTTAAGCTTCAAAAATTATGAAATCTAGTGATTTATTAGACAAATCAGACGAAAGCGGTAACCAGGTTAATTCTAGGTCACTGAAACAGGATATTTGGAAGAAACCAAAACTGATTTTACTTAAGCTGTTTGTGTTATTGTTAACCGTTTTAGACACTTTAGGGGCCAATTAGCTGGAAACGCTAAACACCAATTATCGCATATTACGGGCACCCACACAAATGGTGAGTCGATATTTGGACTTAAAACCAGACAGTAACTATAGAGTAGTTTGCGCATAGTAACTTCGCACTATTTTTATCAATTGTTTATTTGCCTATCGATTACCGGGTGAAATTGTTTTTAACCGCAAGAATGAACAGTCCGAAATGATATGCATCTCATTAACAAGGATACGCCAGGGATAAAACAGTCAATGAATATACATATAGCCCATATCTGTTTTGTAGTAATTCATTTTTTTGTTCCTCTAAGGTTACATAAGACTATGAAAGCGGTTGGGGTAGATATTCCCCCTTGTTAGACAATAGTCAAACGGGACTTGAAAGGTACGCCCCGCGCACGGGCCCTATTAAATCTACATGGGTATTATAAACGTTCTTTCGCAAACAAAAAGAAAACAAGATGGCGGCCAATAAAAGGCAACAAAATCAGTCATTCACTGAGAACACAAATGATATCTTTCTTGATAGATGGACCTCGATTACCTTTTCAATTGAGGGAGTGAGATTTACGAAATCCCATTGATGCATCTGGCGTGAAATTTCATGTTTTGTCGACAAACAATGGGGTGTTTGGTTGCGAGTTGGCAAAGATTGGTATAAAGTTGTGTCGGGTGGCAAAAGAAGAATAGCGGTTAATCGTTACGTCAGTCTCTACGTCATTTATCTTGTTTATATATTTATTTCAAAATTCAAGCGGGAACCCAATAGCTGAGTGTAGGATAATTAGATCAGTCTGGTAGATTGCCAACAATAATACTGGGAACAATGACTCAAGAAGATCAGAAATAAGTGCGACAATTTTTCACATTACGTCGAAAAAGGAATAACTCGTGAGATTTAAAAAAAACTTAAATGTTACAACTTTCATACAAGTCTGAAGATTGCTGATTGCTAATGCCGAGAACATCGGTCGCATGGTTCAAATACGCAAGGCGTATTAAAGCAAATGAAGTGCAAACGGTGAATTGACTACTCGCCAATAAAGGTTGAATTGAATGCACAGTTGGATTAATTAAATTTATCCCTTTGGCTCCCTATTCGACATCGGATTCTTGAAACGCCGAGGAAACGAACGGTTCAGCAATTGTGGGTTAGTTTGAGATTGCCCTGACGGAATCCACAAAATACCACGTGACTCATTGACGTCATCTTATAAGCAGTGGTATAGTAGATTATAAGATTAGAAAAGATTGACAAACCGAACTGGGCAAAAAGTCAAAAATGCAATTTGCTTAAAGCTGAGATGGGAATTTCAAAGTTGCTAAAAATTTTGGTTGATAAGGTTATCATAGCAGATCCGCTGTGCACCATTGAAATACTTTTCAATAGTAAAAAATTCCAAAAAGACCGCGCGTGTAGTTAAATTCAATTAAATTCCATCTCCCGAGAGAACCGTGCGTTCGGCCATTAACGAGGTGCTAATGAAAAGCTGAACGGGGTCTGGCGGACAGGCCTAGTTTCAAAGGAAAGAGGATAAAAGAACAGAAGGCTTATCCGTCATCAAGGTTACTTCATGGGATGTCCTTTGTTGTTAATTGTGTTATGTGTATTACAGTGTATGTATATGGGTATATGAATGAAGTACGATAGCCATACAGTTCGAAAATCACAGTTTGTTACACCCACAGTGTTGCAAAAATTTATTTTATTTCTACTATAACAATATAAGGACTACCGGGGTATTGTATATTAAACTACAGGTCCTTTCTCATTGTCTTCTCACTAGTTCGGATCCGTATGTGGCCGTTGCCGAAAGTATGCTTAAACGAGATAATGTTAAACTTATAAATAGGAATAACATAATCTCTTTCCCCGAAATAATATAATTGTTAGCTTTCGTTGATTGGTTAATTTGGTAATTTGTGGTGATTAGTAAATTCCATTTCATCAAGATACCATGACTAACATCACTGAATAGCGTGACTGGAAACAGCTAAACTGCAAGTATATGCCACTCACGCCATCACAAGAGCATATGTGGTTGTCAATCCTTATTATACACCCACAAACACACAACAACAAACACGGTTTAACGGATGATATCAGAGTATGACGTCACAGTATAAAGAAAGTATTTAACAATGTCAAGTACGGAAGTTTTACATACGATGCCGCCGCGGGTATTGGAATGAGATTCGGGTGTTGACGGGAATTTACTATCATTTAACAAAACATGGTGATGAACTTATGCGGAATGAAAAGCTGCAGTAAGCACTTGGGAATACCATATTGCAAAACGAGGAGTTAATTCTACCCATATTTTATAGTTCACCAATACAAACACATCATAAAGTATGAAAAAAAATCGGTTGATTTTTCTCGCTATCCGCGTAGATTTCAAATAGCTATGTACAAAAAAGCATTGATAAAACAGTATTTTAAATCAATGTCCAGGTTTATTGGGCACAATTTCTTAGAAATTAAAATTATTTTTATGTGTTGAAGGTGCTTTGTCATGTTCCAATGTTAAGCTCTGGGAGCCGACTGCGTGGGCGAGGCTTAATTCCAATTAAAATTAAAATAAAATTATGCCTGTATGCTGTATTCAAGGTGAATAAGTAGTACGAAGCATTTGCAATACTCTTATATGTAATCGCCAAAACGCAATAAGCAAAGCGTTTTAGCCTATACTTAGCATTGATAAATAACTTTATCCAAACGAAAACATACCTGTATTCGTGGTATATATTCCGAGTTCTTGAATTTTAAAAAATTCTTTCATATTTTCCTTTGTTTAATCCCTATTGAGCCGGTCAGTGACCCACGCGGATTTAAGAAATAGTTGCAATTTGTTCACTTTTAATTGGCCAGTGAATAGGCGATTTATTTTCGTATCCATATCACCATCAAAAGACTCTATGGCGTGAAATGTCTCACAAAATTAAGTCATATGAATACGTCGCGACAAGGCGGAAATTTGCTCATATTAGTGTGTCGGAAATGTTAAAAATTGGCCATGTCTTCTCAATGGGCCAATGGCATTTGTTATGCATGAATCATACATATATTAAGCTATTTTCAATGATTTTACTTTATAACAACTGTGTACGCGTGGACCCCCCGAAGTTTACTATACCTAATATATTGTGCTTTCAAAAATGAAAAGGATTATAATTCAACCGAAAAAGTTTTGTATAAAAATTATCAATGTTGTTTTTCAACTTGAAGATTTTATATAATAAAATAGAAAATACCATTTGATTGCACGCCAAAATGAACATCAAAGAGATTTATTGAAATTAAAAGGAATTTTGTTGACCATAACACCAAAGTATTATATACTAAATAGTGGATTTAGCGTCTTAAACATATAGCTTGAAGCCAATACAGACTTTTTTTAAAAACAGAAAGTTCCAAGTGGATTTTCCATCTCTAAATTCTGACCTATGAACTTGACATATGATCTGGTTTAGAGTCAAATACAGGACAGCTAGCCAATTTAAAAAAATTCCTAATTGGATTTTGTTCTTTAAATAAAAAAAATACAGTTTGAATTTGTCGGACGGATTAAGTGTTTTGAACCTAAATAGAAGAAGTTTTTATACATTGGGTAAAAACAATTTCTATTTTTTGTAACATCCGATTTTAAAATGTTCACAACATTATACTATACATAACCAAATATCCCTGAAAGTGAAGTGTTACGGGTTTCATTTTACCGCAAAATATTGATTGCGAAAACAATTTATCATTTAATTTCATTTATAAACAAATTTGATAAACAAGACTGTTGGCGATTGATAGACAAGTTACAATAGGCGATTCGTGCTACATATTCATGATATATACAAATGCATCAAAGAGGTAATTCCGATTTAAATCCGGAAACGTCCTTTTAGTAGCGGTAGTTTAGTTATTCTAATATCTCGGCATTCAGAGGACTCCGTTAGTAATTCCTTCAAATTCGACTGGTAATTCTGATATACACAAATCTACAGTTATCTGGCATGGGTACAAAATTAGGATTATTTGTCGGTATCTTCAAAGATGGCGGTTCCGAGAATAACAAAGCTTGTCAGATTCCGTGTGGATTAAAAAAATGGTAATTAAAAAATTTAAAATGAAAAATAAAAATTTTGATTTTCAATCGTTTCAAACAATATCGTGATTGTGAAAGCAATTCATTATTTTACATTGAGACCTACAATGGCCGAGTTTACGGTCGTAGATTGATTGCATCTACTTAGAAAAGCACGACCTCGAAGATCTACATCGTTTGGATGATCCAAAACGATTATAGACTCCTCATTCAGTATGGGATAACCAGCCTGTGGAATGATGTTCGTCAATAACGCTCTCCAAAAATGTAGTGAAAATACTGTACTTTTTAAAAAACCTTTAAATCTAATAATTTCGCAATTCCATAATCATACAACGCATCCATATTTTGATCAGAAAATAGACAAGCGTGTCATTCGATCGTTGCGATAAAGTTAAAATGGCGTAGTTGTCCCAACGAGTTTCATGGTCTTCAATACAGAAGTTTATATCAGAGGTCAAGCATAAATATTGAATGTAAACTTTGTCATAAGAAGAAGATAACTCTCATCGGTAAAAACCAGTGAACGCGGTTTTAATATGAGAGCAAGTTTGTTTTTTATATCATATCCTGGAGGGTATTAGGATTTGAAAAACGTTTCGAAAGTTGATTACGATATGTGAATTTATGCGGAAGACCATTTACCAATCTTACATCATACAGTAGCTCATTACGATCATGTAGTGATAATTGGATTAGTAGCGTGAAGTAGTTACAATACAGTCAATAACACTAAGATATAATTTATCGGATGTATTGATCGTTTATACCAGGTGCTTGTCCGCAGGACGTGACCGACACAAAACATTACGTGACGTTGATGACTTTGGTTGACAATAACTGGAGGGCAATGAATCGAACAAATTTATCACTATTGTGAGGAAGATAATACTCAAACAAATGCAAAATCCAAGTAAAAGCAAAATGACAATAGCCAGAATATTTGACTGAAACAGTAGTCTTTGGCTGACTGATTACAGTCCCTCAATCGAGTTTTATGTGTTCGGTATAATAGTACCACTGACTCATGCCTTTAAAAAGTAGATTTATTAAGATAGCCTTGTTTATGACTTCTCCCTAACGGTACAATTGACGTCATTATTCATACATACACAAGTAAGTCATTCAGAATAAAACAGCGTAAAGGGGCGACGTAACCGAGCCCAACTCGCAGGAGGCCTGAGGTCTTGACTCATTCTTATAAACGGTGAATCAAGCGAATCATGGCGTTCATAATTAGATTATTTCGGCGAAGGAATGTATTTTATATTGTATTCGGTAAGTTGAAGACGTCAAATATTGTCATACATCCTTTATTTTGGATGAAAACATATAATCGAGTCAAAAATATTTGTTTCGGTTCACCGTTTCCCACGACCTTAGAAGTCGTATTCGAATAAAAGTGTTATGCTATAACTCTAGAATATTTTGATGTTTTGATGAGGTTCCGGTCGAAATTGAAATGACAGAATACGAAAAATGCTTACGCATGCCATTCAACAGGATCTGAAATAATGATGTAAGGCGATGATACACACCAGTACGAGTGACGACTCGCCTAAAACTTTCAAAAACCCTGATGGTAAGTAAATTAAATAGCTATATATTCTTCATTTTAATCATATAAATCAAGGCCAACGTTACTTCGTTATTCTATCACTTGTCATCACGAAGTTGACGATCTTTTCATCTGAGACTGATGGAGCGTTGGGGTACGACAGTTTGTAATCACGTGGGTCACGTTGCTGGAAATTCATCAGTCGATGGCAACCATTGAACAAATTATTTACAATAAATCACTTCGCGGTTGCAATTTACACCAAATAGACCGTTTGACTGCAATGTATTATTATGAAACGAAAAAGTGGCGAATGACGAGAAATTGCTGGTATGTTTGCCTGTCTCACGTTGTATGGTATTAATTTATTAAAAGCTATACGAAAAAAGCTATATGTATTGTGTTTGAATAGTTTGGAATTTACCAAACTATCTTTGAGGATATAAGGTAATTCATCATTGCAACACAGTTTATTGCGAATAAATTCGGTAGCAATGTCAGAAAGGGACACAAGAAAGTTCACGGTTCTTTCTAAAATACATTAATTTTAAAATTTGATTTAGTTAAGTGGGTTAGTTCGGCTTATGATAATACTAAATATGTTTTTGTTTTGTGGAGTCTTTTGAAGATTTTGTTATTATTGGGAAACCAAAATTTTAGGGTCGTAAGACAAGAAAGACGACAATCTTCCGGTGTGCAACCGCAGCAATAACGAACCTAACGATCAGCAGAAAGCGCGGCATTTTTGCATGTATGTATTTTCATTCGCACCAGTGAATTTTTTCAAAATATTGACATTCGAGCCAAAAAATCAAAACGACGGGCGAAATCTGTGCCAAAAAATAAAAAATAAATAATGAAACCAACCTTTAAATAAAATTATCGAAAAGCTAATATGAGGTACGCTACAAATTTGTTAGTACTACCGTGACGGGCGATTCAAAATAAAAGCTCTTTATCTGACTGAAATCATGATTGTAACATGTGCAATCTATTGGGTGTCTATGGGGAAATCAGACGACAATTCAAAGAAATACATTCTGTTATTTTGGAGAGACAATCTTATGATTGTGACAGTTGCAAATAATGATTTTTTATTTTGACACTTATCTAAGAGGTAATAGCTTTTTGAGAGTCGGTATATCCTTCCTACTTTACCGCTGACGACAGAATCATTCATAAACCACTTGAATTGGGCTAATAAATGAGCCATCGCAAAAGTCTAATTCGACTTCAATTGCTATCGAAATGGGATAAAAGCTAAGTAGGCGCCGTGTATTTCTTAACAAATTTGTAAAATATACTCGAATTCAACGTTCATGAATATAATTGAATTTACTAAAATACCTATATGTTCAGGTGGATTGTTCGATGTTAAAGTGTAAACGGAATTTTGACTTTGATTGATGAGATGAATGTTGCAGTGAATCAAATTCATTGTTTACTTCTTTATTACATCTTTCCCCAGTCTTTCTATTGTTTGGTATAATTAACATTTCAAAAATGGCATCTTATGGAAATCTCGATAAATACTTGGAGAACGACCTTCAGAGGACAGTTTCACAAGTGGTGTGATATTTTCAAAATTACATTATCGTCACAATGGCTATAATATACTTGCACGAGATCTGCGACTGGATAACTCGTATTGCCACATAAGGGTATCAAATGTGAATAATGGTAATAATCGTTTCAACACCAGGCATCACCGGTATACACTGCCTGACCAATATATGACAAAATTAAACTGCTTTGAAATACCAGTTAATTTTTCGATTTTCTCGTCTTTCGCTTCAAAAAGAAACTAATTATGATTGACAAGTGTCACGCGATATATTGGTATTTTCAGTATGTTTGTTCTTACTTTACCAGTTATAATTGAACAGATTGGTGTCGTCGGGTATCGGGTTTGATACAATTTAAAACCAGAAGTTTGTAACTTTTGAATGACAATTCCACTTGTTGACCCAGTTTTACTGTCGTCAAGATGCGAATTTGAGAGTCTGAAAATACTTAATTTGATCATTTTTTATAGGCGCCGATGATTAGTTTAAAAATGTTCGGAATTAATGCGATATTACTAAGTCTAAGGCAGTACTTATTGGTTCGCAATATGGATGTCCGTTATTGTCAGATACAGACAATGTGACTTGATTACTGAATTCGATTGATATGACTAAAATCGAGTTTTGGAATGATGCTTCGAAATAAGATGATATTGATTCTCTGAGTTGAAAAATACTTATGAATCTTAAAAAGGGTTTTGATGAAATTTGAAATAAATATGAGAACATAATATTGAACATTTTCAAATTCAATATATATTTAAAATGGTGGAAGAATCTTAAAAATTACTACTGCTTTATTGCTAACATTATCTTACAGTGAAAGCAACCTTATACAGCCACTGTGAATTTAATATTAAGTATTGTCATATTGAATTATCTTATGCCTATACTTGCTATATGCCTATTAGCTCATCACTATCATATTTTGGCACGCATGTCTCATTCCTAGCGACTTACGTAGTTCTTGGTTGAACCGCAACATTAGCCTGTCACCTTCGTCGTCACCTCCTTTCTGGAAGGTGTTAAAATTCAATTTACTGTGATTGATTGATATGAATATGATGTGCAATATAGGCAGGGTTGAAGGATTGAAAATATCAACGATAGTGTTGCCAATTTGGACTGGACTTTGTATTTCTTTTCAATGCACTCATTTCCAGTTTTATGATTGATTTTGTACCGTTGAGCATGTGGTAGCAATTTTCCATTTTTATAAATATTTAAGTGACGCTTTTTTACACCTTTTACTATGAACAAACAATCAGAAACTGATAAGTCAGAAACAACTATTATTGTAAGAAACGTATTTTTCGGTTCGGAGTTTCCGATGGAACTGACAGTTAAAGAAATAGACAAAATAAAAAAATTTAGATGTTATAGTGAGTATGTCGATAATCAATTGTTTATTTGACTTTAAAATTGTGTTATCTCAAAGGCCAATTATTACCAACATACCAAAGAAAATTCACATCTGTAATGCAATTTTGGCGATACGATCGCGTGAAAAAGATTTTGAAAACGCAAATTGAATCGTTAATTTGTCATAGCTAACTACGAGTGTCTTCAAAAAAGGATTTGTGGTATTGGCGGATGAAAATAATGACCAAACACTACAATTTAAATCTCTCTTGTTTTCATTGGCACATTTTGAATCAATTTCAGCCACATTACCGACAGCAAAACCCAAATGTCGTCATATAAGGCCCTTTTTGTATAGAAAGAGATCCCAATTTACGATATAATCTAACCACGACTTTGAAAGGGCCGATGAAGATGGCATGGTTACTCTCCACACAAATAATCACTATTTTATCGCACTGATAGTGCAATATAAGTGGTTATGGAATATCGAAAACTTACAGAGAAGTGCCAATTGTGGGGCAATTCACAATTTCATACTTCCATTGACGAGTTATAATAGGATTACAAACAAGGTGGTTAAAATCAAAAGATGATGATAAAAGTGTGTGAACCGTGTTCAAAATTGCGAAATGTCGTGTTGTACCGCAAAACTGACTATTTTCAGAATTCTGACATAGGATTTAGCAGTAAGTGGGCTTTAACGCTGTGTATGACGACAAGTGGTTGCAATTTATATAATCAAATTAACATACGAAAATAATCAACTTTCGTGGCCCATGCAAAATACGCATGTAGAAAATATGAAATTGCCTTATCCCAAAGAAAGGGATTCGAAATCGTTCTTTTTTGTCAGCGCACGATATTGCGTGCGTACGGCATGTGGCCTTGTTTTTTGTAACAGGTGTGGCATCTTTTGTTAGATAAGCCAGATGTGGACACTACTTTGTCACTTTTCATAATTTTGCTTTTAAGTTCAGTGACGTCATAGCCGGAATAGGATTCAACGACAATTGTCTTTCAACGTTAGCGGACCGATAAAGCTTTGCCCTGCCGTTTTATGACATTATAATAATCGAAAGTATGGCAGTACAAAATGCACAAATCTAGTATTAGCTTTAGTTCGGGTCGTGGGTGCAAGACAATTTACTTAATTTTGATAAATGGATATCAAATTACGAATTTTCCAGATTGTGAAATAAATACAAAATGTAATATTTTGATTAATCCAGAAATCAAATATGAATTGTGAATTCAAATAGAAAAGTAAATCACGCTAAAAAACTATAAAAATGTACTTCGGTGCCTAATATTTTGTTCATGGAAGGCCTATTTAAATTTGCATTTATATTTGGTGAAATTCGACTCCTACCAAATAACTGTACCGGAAACTGATTGCATTCATAGTTGGGTGGTTAAATGCAACTCCTACCACATCACGTGTCCGGTCGTGTTATTGTTAAAACTGCGACGTATTCTGCCGGTATAGTTTTCGTTATCAACAAGTCGTCGCCAGTCAGGCGCCTTACCTCTATATAATATAAATCATCGCATTTCGAAAGAAAAAAAATATTTGTAATTTCAAGCATGCTAAGCCTGCAATAATACAGGAATGACCCTTGGGACAAGATCATCAGAGAGTAGAGGTCATACCTATCGGAAAGTTATTGCTTCGGTTATGAAAGGCAGCTTATGTATATTGTAATGATAATCCTGAACGTGCTTTTTTGTGTGATGATCTAACAATTTATAATGTGCCGTTCCGGTGCCACAACGGAATGCTTATGGCAATTGCTGCCATGCGGTTGAAGTGAATATAAAATTTAGTGGCATTTGATAGTGGTTTGGAATAAAGTACCCCAGCAGTAAATGTCACATGACAATTGGAAAATTTGTATTTATATCAACACTCCCCAAACGAGACAAAAATACAAATAATAATATCGCCGATGTTTTGAGGGAATGAGACATTGAAATTCGAATTAAATTTACTGGACATTCAATATGACTAAAGGCCACTTCGTCAAAACTATTTTGTTCATTTAAAAGTCTCTATTTTATTGGGTATGCTTCGTTCATCGCTGTGATTACAATTTTATATCTCGTTTAGAACAACCATGAAACACCCATAAATCATTCTTTTGAGACTCCAAATACATATGGCTCAAGCTAACATGAGAAAACACATTAATGCTATTCCACATTATTGAATCCAAGTTAAAACCTTTTCTAGTTAAGGTAACGAGGTTGACCGCAGAAAATCAAAAGGTTTTCCAGTTATGGTAACGAGGTTGACCGCAGTTACATCTAATTGTAATTGAAACGCTAAAAATCGTTGGAAATTAATTTAACGGAAGTCTATTTTTGTACTAAGTAGAATTCTATCCCATTCCTGATAGGCGTTGTGTAACTGACATTTGAAGAATTAGTAAAATTCAATAAAATCGATTTGAGTAATAATTAGGGAGATAGGCAATTAACTTTTACGAGAAAGTACATCATATTGTCAAGCTTTATCTAACAATTACTCGTAATCCTATATGAAGAGAATTTAAGTGACAAAATTAGTTATTTCATAGTAAATTAAAAAATTGTATATTTTAATTTTATTAGATTTAATAATGAGACTGTTGACTAAAATAAAGAAACGACTAAAATTAGCTTTTATGACATATAACAGGTAATACTGTAGAGCTGTTTTAATCCGAAATTTATTAGCAACATAAAAAGTTCATTCAATAATAAAACTTTTGTTAGTGTATGATTGTACACAAAAGTTTCAGTAATCTAGGACGCTTCGCGCAACAGTTGTTTACTCCAGATAGAATATATCTTAAATTATCTGGGTGTATCTGTAAACCCATCCGAGGCGGAAGACACGAGTAATTGCTGGGACAAGTTTTTTTCTGAAAATGTTCTAAAGACTTGACACAACTTGTGGGAAAAATCAAGGTTTTTACATTCTCACACATCATGAATCAACCCGTCTTCGGCCACCCAACTTTAGTATGCAATTACGTTCAATGATATACATGTTTACAAGTAGAGGAGATCATAATTTAGACCCGGTCACTAAATATATAGCCAGTGAAATTGGGTTGAATTGCTTTGTTTGATGACAAAACGATGTAGCTTTTCAATGGTGGGATAACTGGTCGTATTGGGTAATTTATATAAATGCTTAAAATAGGCATTATATTACTTTAATTTGCGGACGAACATAATTTTGGGCGTCACAAAATGTTATGAGAACATGAGGTTAAATAAAGAAAATCGGAAATTACGCGGATTCAAGAAAACAACTGTAGTTATGAAAGATTGACTATAAAGCACTGTTTACGTCTATTGGTAAGCCTGTGGTGGGACAACTTTTCATTTCCTTGTTCTGTTTTACGACAGTTACACAATGTTAATTAGTTTGATACCCTTGAAGCTCTTGCCAAATGTAAAGTGGTTCGATTCAACCTCCTGTAATGAAGGTTAGATTACTCTGGCTACGTAAATAATACGTACAAGTGTGATTGATACATCACTTTGTGGTTTTCCAACAAATCCCGACAATTTAATTTATTGTTCAAGCCGGAAATCTACAGGAAAGGACAACAGAAAAGTACGCATCAGTGGCGGTTACAAGTAATATCCGAAGACTGACGGACGATGTCAAAAGCAGCATCTGTCTGCCAGCATGATTTAATTATCGTGTATAGTCAAAATCGTTGACGTACGTTGTCGCAATGTTATGGCCTCGGTACCCAATCCACACCGGCTGTTCAAAACTTCCGAAATTCATTATAATGACAGTTGCACGATAAAAATGGCATAGTAAAAAGAGTAAAGAAGAATATACGGTGTTGGACTTATAGAGGTGTCAACGATACAACAAAGTATACATTTGCTCCTGGAAGGCGGTAACGCGTCTTTGAAGAGATGTTTTACGATGCCGAGGCGCCAAAGTTCATGCACGCGTCAAGTCGTGTGTTCACCCTTTATGGTAGAAGCATTGTTATCTTTTAAATTTTCACAAGGGAAATAGCTAGAGTCCTGGGAGCTAACGATGACATGAACGAATCATCCGTGTGACTTGAGGTTGTCTCCTTCGGGATATCAAGAATGCGGTACAACAAAGCGATAATGGCAATCCATGCCATAGCGGGATAGGCTTGATACAAGGCGGTACATATTACCATCGGTGCCTCGATTCTGCGAGTTCTTTTGTGATGGAGCTTTGGATAACCGTGCCAGGGTGAAAGGTCTCGAAACATCAGCATAGCGCTTTGTACCGACAAAGAAGATAACGATTTAAATTAGCATAAGAAAACGCATTTTTAATGGATTCCATCACTGATGGGCGTTTGAAATTAAAGCCTACCAGACTAAACGTCTATAGTTACATTTTTCTTTTTGCAATTAACGAAATCTCACACGAGACAAACACTTAAATAGCTAAACCCCACATCAAAAAGTTAATGTTAAACCATGCTATTGAGAGGCCGCAATAAATTTTTATCGGTATATATTCAAATCCAAATTTAGGTTGGACAGACTTCTTTCGCTTGCATACGTACGAAATTTCACCAACTCATCAGAACAGAATAACACCGTCCATAGTTAAAAGAGAAAGTAGAAATCTGAACAGTCAGGTAACCGACCCTCTCTAACCAGATGTCAATGGTATTATCGTAAAGATTGATAACATCTCATTCATTAATTGTTAAACATCAAAGCGATTTTAAACTACGATGTCTGAAGTCACCGTCCTCAAAATGTTTTCATAAAAATGATCAAAAACGAAATAATTGTTCAAGCCCTGGAACATTTTTGAATGTAAAATTGCAATGTTATAACAAAGCCGCTCTGAGAGTTTGATTCGACTAAAAGTGAATATAAAATAACGCAAATTATCTAATGTTTATACGCTGCAATTTAACAAAAAAAACGAGTTTTCATTAGGTTATTTCAATTCAATTCTTCAATTCGATTGCTAACATTATGTAGTAAAAATGAAATCCCCAAAAGTCAAAACTTTCGCCGCGTAAACAAATAACATTTGAAACCACCTGTGCCCGAGTACAAAAGGTTTGTAAATTGTGTTACAATGGTTTCTCAGCAACCCCAATTCATAAATTTTATTGAATAAAACAAAGTACGGCAGAAGTAAATTTAATAACCAATTTCTGGTTTCGCCAACTATCTATTGACTTCAGTCATCAAAGCAAACTAGCCGCGACCATATTCCCCAACGATCCAACCGCAAACTCATCGAATTAAGTATTGAGTATGAGAAGGTGTATGTGAGAGGCATTTAAAGAATTCTTTGTTTACACTCGTAAAACGCATCAAGGGAATGCGGCACATCTGAACTATGCTTATTTCGAAGAGGAATAAAATATCGAGTTCACCAGAATGGCACGAGATTATAATGGTCTTCAATGAAAATAAAATTGGAATTCGTAACACGAATCACGAGGGTAAAAACAAATATACTTTATGTAAAACAGGAAATGACATTTTTTGTGACAAAACTTTCAACAGTGAGCTTGTCAATATATGAGAGGAATGCGATTGATGCTACGTCAACATTTCTACTACATACTTTACATTCCTAATTGGAAAGACCGATTCGGAAGAATACTTTGCAGACTCATGCAATCTAGGAAAAAATTCAATTTTGAAAACCAAATTTTTAGCCAGATTTTAAAAATATATAAATTAATCAGGCATAAATTTAAAGGTGTTATACATTCCAGACCAAATTTGAATTAGAAAAAATCGGCAATTCCCCAATTTGTTAAAATTTGACGGTCAATGAATGAATGGCAAAATACAATCATGGGTTCTGATCATTATCACGAAGTTATATCCTGATATTATCGTGGACATTTCCGAGGGATATTGCTTGATATCTTGACATTGTCAATCGAGTCATCACATAAAACAAATCGGAAAATTATGGACCGTTACGGCAACCTCAAAGAAATGTCTCCGCAAATTACAGTTGTCTTTGATATAAATTAGGATACGCGACGTAATTATATTTGTCTTCGGAAAAATTTGTACGGAAAAAATAAACAGGTCAAATATAATAAGAGAGGTTAATGCTTTCATAGCTGAAAGCAAATTTAATGGTTGGATAATGGTTTCTACCATTTACCAAAAGTTATTATTTTTTTATTGAATACGGATTGATTTTTTAACAACGTAACCCATAATTTTGAAGTATTTTTGCGACAGATGGTGCTATTTTTCTCTCCACTAAGTGCCAATTTTAACACTTTTAGTGATGATTTTCATAAGATATTTCGTTTATAAACAGTTTTTACTACAAACGAAACATAAGGAAACACGCATACTTTCGATTTTGTCAAATGAAAACAAAGAAATGACAAGATTTTTATCGGCATATCAAGAGAGGTCAATTTTGTTTCGGACTATGTTTTCGCCCATAGAAACTAGAAAAACAGAAAATATTTTTCATTATTGCATGTCATTACATAGGAGGGAACTTGGCCTATATATTGAAAAAAAAAGCCTCCAACCGACCGACGACAGTTGCTGTCATTATGGGGGGAAATTCTGATGAATCATGGTGGATGATTTTTTATATTTACGCACGTACTTTTCATGACTACAGGTTCGGTAATACGACCACCTTATTATTAATGCATGTGAGTATCGCCCTAAAGACGCTAAGCAGATGCCTCACTTAGAGCCAAGGCTACGGAATCCATGTGTAAGCGCGGTTCAAAATGTACATACATTATAGATGCAAAGATGTCAACTTTAGATTAGATGATTCAGATTGCCTCACCACAGGAGACTTGTCGCGTGAAAACAACATTTTAGAAAAATGTTCATTTGTTTTTTTGACGAAATTAAAGAAATTACATCACTCGGAAGCGAAAATTAAACATATATGTTAATAATGAAATGAATACAACAGGTTGCAATCGTCATTAACCACATTGGTGTTGTTTTCCAATGAGCTAATCTATACAATACGCTTCCTCAACTTTAAAACCATTAAGGTAGATCGGGTCGCACACCACAGAGAATACAACAACAAATAGTCCAAATACGCGGTATATTTTCAAGCACGTGATATCGGTGGCGCTTTGTTGCTACATCATTAAAAAAAGATTTGCTATCGTCCTTGGAGGTACACGGTAGATTATTTTAAAAAAGAGATCGTGTCCAGAATAACTCTTAATTCTCAGTTAGATTCTATATATTATAAACAGTATAATATTCGCTCATTGCTAATTTTGAGGATGACTTCATTTGACAATATTAATTATGTAAGACGTATATGGAAACTTTTGTAACGCAATCAAATAAAGATGACGTTTTAAAGCTGCCACGTGGCTAACCCAAAGGTAAAACGACAGCTGCGTAAAATTATTAGAAAGTAAGATTTCACAAATAAACGCCATTGAACGACATGCAAAACACTTGAATGACAAAACCGATTGATCCCAAAAATTATAGTATTAAACTTTCAGTTCTAGAAGTCATGACGACATAAAATTTTTGATACTCATCTTTGTACCATAACGAACAGCAGATATTTCAAATTAGATGGAGAGTGTATAATTATTTCAGTTCTGTCTAAAAAGGTCAATATTCGTGCAAATAAAGAGACTCTAAAACCAATATTACAAGATAACAAAGCCACCGACAAATGCGCGGGCGTTTTTACACCTGTGACCGAATCTATCTGTAGATTGTCTTTGTGACCACACTTTATGAAAGGCGGTATAAATACTGTTCTTATACGTCTGGTCGGCTAGCAGAAACACTGAACACAGGTGTCCAAAATGAAAATTACGTTATGTAATTTGTTCCGGAAAAGATAAATTGTGTATCGATGCGCTAGTGTGTGTATTCCTATATAAGATTATTTCATTTCAGAAAATTAAAGATCAGTAACATCATTTGAAAACATTTCAATACCGATTCAGGTATGGCCATTGTATTGTAACTAAGTCAATGTGAATGCTTCGAAATAGACAAACTTAATGTTATTAAGTATGGCTCACGCTCTACCAAGTATATATCATGTCAAGTTGTGTTTCAATAACTCTTTAAAACTGTCAAGGATAACTTTTTACTTCAGTCCATTATTTACTTCCGGATAATGAAATCGCCACAATTGTCGTTTCAGTTATCACTGGGAAACCGCTATTCACTATTTATAATATTCATTGTCTATTTTGAAATATATTAATATTTATTTAGTGTTTCATAAATATTGGTTCTGGTCTTAGATAATGTCCAGTACAAGTGGACAATCATGAAAGCTGTTACTTTTACTGTAAACATTTGGTTCCGGTAAATGATAACGAATTTTTTTATTTTATTTCAATCCTATTTTTTTTTATTCAAAACACGATTAATTAACTATTTGACTGAATATTAATATTAATTGAGAAATGTATAACTTTCAAGATAGTGTGGACATTTTATAAAAGCAAAGTATTGGTTAATCATGTTCTTAACCAATGACGCCACAAACGGGTTAATTTTGTAATGGGTTAATTTTGAATATAAATTTTTTATGGAATTCTGGTTAGGAATAATAAGTTTGACAACTTGATCGCAATATTCTGGGAAATTAAGTCCATTGGCTGTGAAACCGCTGGGAAAAAGATATCAGTATCGCTTACACGAGTGAAAAATGTGTCCGTCGAAAAGTGAACTTCAGTACACAAAGCGATGGGCCGACTTTCGTTACCAAAACGGAATGGGATAACCTATTCATTTATTATTGTAAGGTACCGGTATTTGTCCCTTGAATGGGTTCAATTTCAATTAACAGTGAAAATCCATTCAAGCTGACGAATATTTTACGAGTCTACAGATAAGATTTAGTAGATGTGGATCAAATTGTCGCCAGCTCATTTTAACGATTCCTGGCTGCGGAAATCAAGGCATTCCTAACCTAATCCTTGGACAGATCGAATACGCAAAACAGACCTTACAGGCACATGATGATCGAACGCGCTTTTTTCAATTTAAAAAACAAATGGGATGCGGGGATGGGTCAAAAAGGCAAATTTTATGTTAATGAACTATAAATATAACCGGTGTCGTCAGGCTGTAAACTCATGTAAAAGTTTCACCTTTGCAAAATGGATATTCGTAAAGGGCCTAGGTTCAACATTCAAGCGGCTGTTACGACACCCATAACGTTTGATTTTGGGCTATAATAATGGCGAGTAGGCTAACTATAGAATGAAAGTGAGTCATATTTTTCGACAAGTACACGACCAAACGTTACAGAGTAATTTATAACGATAAAAAATTTAACAACCAGTTCGGAAATAAATTCAGTTGGTCACCACTTCCGACGACGAATCACTAATTGTTTTCATTGTTGAATAGAATTAAAACAAAAACTAGATAAGCGATTAGTTTTCCCGATAACGAGCGAACTTTTAAAACCTATTATCCTCTTATTATTGAATAAGAATAGCGTAATTGTCCTCAAATTAACTAGCTATTGACCTAAATCGTAAGAGTAGCAAATTACTGGCACAGGTGTGTGATAATTAGGGCAAATCTTCAAGTAGCAAAGTATCGTTAGATTGGATATAGACCTCCCGGTACCCAAACAAAGAGAGCGAAACGAGGTAATGATACCAACAATAGTTTGAAGATCGTACATTAAAGGTCAAATGCTCTTGATAGGATTAGATTTACGACAAATCAATTTAATCGAAGGTGTTAGTTAGGTACAAATTTACGGTCCTGGAAGATTAGCTTTTTTTTTTTTTTGAATAAATATCAAACGTAATATTTATAATTCATTCAGAGATGCTAATATTATTTCAAGAAAAAACACGGTCCTCAAAAATCTTCATTGGATTTATTTATAAACGGTTCTAATCATTGACAAGTCGGGATTGTTTTATCTTACCAGATCAAACGATAATATTTATAACCCGTCAATTTTGTCGCCTTCTAAGTATCTTTCAAAATAAACACTTCTCCGTCGTGGCTTAGATCTTAAAAACCGTTATAAGCCGGGACTATAGGTACCGGTAGCATGTGTCATGCGACAGGTCTTTTAAATTAATAAAAAATAATAAAATATCAAAAATTCTAACACCAGTTACATCACCAGTGGAACAAACTAGAAAAGTTTTTAATCGCCGGTAAAGTTTCCCGCTTTTAAAAAAGCTTTTTCAAATCTCTGGATAGTGTCTTGCGACAATAGCGAGTACGTATCAAGTTACGTTTTGGTTAGTAAAATTTAGGATTACGAATTTCGTCGGTTGTATTGTGATTTGTGAATTCTTTTAACTGAAAATGGGAGCCTTTTCATTAACCAAACCCTGGGGACGTGACAAATTCGATTTAAACAGTGCGACAATTTATTGATACTCCACTAATAGACTGAAATTGCAAGAAACGACAAAATATCGGTATAATTATAAGTATTATTAGGTTACATATATCATTTTATTGTATGCTTACAGCAAATGTGGCTATTCAAACATCACACTCAGTTGTCCATTTTTTTACTCTTTTTTAAAGGTTGACACATCATGAAATTCGCTACAAAGTGATTCGTCGCCCCCGCCTTGGTTAGAATTCAACGTTAAATATTTTTTTTCTGACAAGGAAAATGTCATCTTTGAACACAAAATCCAATATTTGCCTTCGATTGTTCGACAAGTTTATATTTCGAGGGTTGATCATTTTTAAGTAAAGAAGAGGCGCCAGGGGCTGTGCAATCAAACACGAAAACCTATTTGCAGTCGAATCACATTAAAGAAAGATTACACATGACAAAGCCTATCCGGAACATACCGGGGTTACCAAGGCAGGCTAGCAAATAAATAGATTAAATGGACGGATGAAGTTACACGCCTGGGCTTGACAAGCTTACAGAAGAGCGAAACGTGAATTAAAACTGCATTATCGGGCTGTGAATCCAGAGGCAGCAATGTTATACGAGGAGAAAACAACATGCACTGTTACTATTTCTTACTGCAGTTTGCATTATATATCAATATCTATCCTTTTGAAAAAAAACATCTGTTTCAAACGATTACGCTTCAAGATGAACAAGAAATTGATGTACTGGATGACGGTAGATATAAAACTTATGCATGGCGATAAGATTAGACACAGCCAAATTGAAGAATTCGCGCAAATGGTTTTCTCGCGAACGGCACAAAAATTTCTTTAATCAGCGAATTGCAGGGTCGCGCATATAGTTTTCTTGCAAACGACGAATATTCTGAACAATTTGAGATCCGTCCCACAAACTAGAACTACACTGCTCAATTTTATCAAGCACTGGGTACATTCCTCGCTAATGTTATGCTAAGCGCTTCGCGTTGTGACTATTTGTTTACTTTGACGGTTCATCCGCTCGTTGTCTCACTTAATTCACGACTTAGATGTCAATCCATCATATTCATGATTTACGATATTGTCATATTAATATTCATAATCGTGTTCCTTATTTATCCAAATATTAGAATGTGTGTGTACTTTCCGAGAAATAATATATGCTACTGTGAAAGGGTAAAAGATAAAATCTTACCTGGTGGACACGTGCAGTCCGAAGTCGATCTTCTTGCACGTGGCTTCACTTCTTCTTCCAGCATTCTCTGTAATGTAAAATAATAAATGATTTTAATTTTAATATTTCATAATAATAAATGAATTAGTGGAGAAGAGAGGTGCTTCAATATAATTATAGTTCAAATAAACTATATAATTAATTCTCGTTTCAGAGTTATCTATACATAAAATTGTGTACAATACTGTATATTTAACCCCTCCCCTGTATCGTATAAACGCATTCGTCTTTGACGGATTACACTGACTTTACTTTACACATGATTGCCATTATATATTGGTAAAGCGCAAAAGGTTGAAAATATTGTTTTGCTACTTATAAGGGGCGGTGGAATTAGCATATCTCGCGCGTGGCACATCAAACCTGCTTATGCCGACAATTTCCTTTGCTAAATATGATTCAACTCGACCCGGCGACTTTTGTCTCAAATATTTTACGCTTGATATATCAACAGCAAATATAGGGCTCGCTATTGCCAATATCACATTTCCCAGATTAGTGCCGGTATTTTACTCAAAACTTAAATGAATGTAATTACCACGTCCGTCAAACAGTATACTTGCTGGTACGCTAAAATCGAAAATATACCGCAAAAGTGATTTGTCTTCAATGGTCTGATGGACAAACCAAAACTGCTAGAAATAATGCAGTGTTTACTAGAATTTCATAGCAGTTCGTTTATGCGACTTTCGAGCGAAATATCCAATATCCGGGGTATATCGAATAGGTTATCAATATTTTGCTCATACTTACACAAAATACTAAATATTCAAATGAATAACCGACTTCAAATTGCTTTGAGTAGTAGATCAACTTTTAGTATATCCAGGTACAAGTTGTACAGAATGATAATGAATGTCTACGAGGTAAAAATGCATGAGCATCAAAGCGGCGGGTAAAGATAGCAAAAATCGATTAGTTTTTATACTTTTAAATTGCAGAGCATTATTGCGTTTTTAAATGTTTCTTTGAACATTGCTTTACGACCATCGATGACATATTTAAATGCATTGAAATACCACGTAATTTGGCACCTCAAGATGCAAGCATGTCACTTTTTGAATCGGAAATATTGCGAGACAACAAACCAATATCCAACCGAGTGTGGATGACAAACAGTGAGTCAAACCAAATATTAGTTTGCGAAAATCAGGAGCGGGTTTCCGGAAACCTTCCTTCAGTTTTTAATCATATTGTCTGTTGTATATTATCTTTGTGAATGACTAAATTTGGCACTTTTGTTGCAAAACAATAAAGCTTTGCGAATAATGATTTGAGTAACTAAATCATAAACGTGTGCAAAGCATCTATTTGTTCACGCTGTTACATCGTAATTTTTGTTCTTACTAGTAGGCGCTTGCCCGGTGTTTAACGAGACACATAAATATGGCAGTTAGGTATATTATAATGGTTGAAACATCATAAAAACGAAGACTCGGGAGGATTTGTGGACTGAGCGGGTCCGTAAATATATCACACTCAAGGACAGCTTGGCGTAAATTAGGAAATTCCAATCTGTTGGCCCCATGAAAGTGCAGTGCATACAAACAGGCAAATTCTTAACTACAACCATAGGTTATGGACCATAACTTGAACAGTCGCGTTTATGAGTCTTACTTTAAACGGAAGAAATTCACCCTATTTGCTTTATCTCAATATCATTTCGCTATAAAGTTAATGACGAAGGGACTTAAAGTCGTGGTTTTTACTATTGTTTGCACCAAATACTCTTTTTGTTGAATTTACGCAAGGGTGCGTTCGTGTATAATAAAGGTTGATGATCTTACTCGTACAGCAAATTTGGTGGCTCGGTTGCTCACAAATATTTATCTAAATAATATATTAGTAAAACTATAGAATATTCAAATCAACGTCCTAAAAACAACAGTATTATAGAGTTAAGTACCTAACACCAACAGGACAAATACTGACGAGTACTTTATAAGCAAAGGACTCTTGGGGAAAAGCGTTTCATCAAAGCGGGAAAAATAATGGACCACACAGCTTGAGTGCCAAAATCTGTGTCGATCACGAACCGCTACTTCACGATATAGTGATAGTGAGGTCACTGAAACAGACCACAATAGGGACCAATTTGATATACATTGTCTTTTATCTGGCCTCAATGGCACTTCTGAGAGGCCGAAGACGGAAGATGAGTCCTTGTGACTAAAGGCACCCAAGGCGCTTAATTTCCATAACAGTAGGCTTATTTAGCCAAACGCGAAATTTCGATACGGCAATTTAGTACGATGGGATTTTAGTTTGATTAAATGCTGAAATCTAAAATGCACACAAATCACAGGAAAATGCGAATCAGATGTTTTTTCTATACCTTTGTGTAATTACTATATTTCATTCTGGTGGCATTTTCAGATTAGCTCGATCTTATACAGTAAATTCAATTATTCTATTTTATAACAAACAAAAGCAATTAATTTTCAGAAGTACACACAACCTGGTACATTTATCCATATGTCCATTTCAGTACGTGTTGAAGCATAAGTACTTCTTCTGAGTAAAGTAGCATTGCACCCTTGAAGACAACTTCTAATTGTTGCCCTTGAGTGTTTACCCAAAAGATAAATACACTTGGTGGCGTCAAATCAGTATTAAGCTAGGCAAAATATATTTTGCTGTCTGTACTAATCGTCTTCGTACAAATTTACGCTATTTTCACATGGCCAAAGTTAAGTTCATTATGGAGCGCAATGAACGGATATGTTACTTTGAGAACCTATAATTATTAACAGATTGAACAGTTAAGTGTAGAAATGGCCATATGGCCACACTGGAAGTTTAAATGGCCTCACCCGTAGACGGCATATTGGGCTGCCATTTGACAGGACTATACAATTGCGAGAAAGCTTGGAAGATATGGACTTGTCCCATTGCAACTATGACATAAGCAAACGTACGAACAGATTAAACATAAGTACCCGACAAATAGCACCATCGAGCCTCGTTTTATTTTGTCTCATACTTAGAGCGTGTAAATGGATATCAAGGTTACTAAAGTAAAACGATCAGCTGTTATGATGATTGCAACAGTCTCGTACGGTTATGTAGAATTAGGCCGTGGCGATAATTTCAAGCCGAGTGCAGCTACAATAACACTACCGTTGTGGCATATGCAAAAGGTAAACAATGGCGTTCGCGGGAGGTCCTTTTCGCAACTAGCCGCGAAACATGTTACCGCAAATGGTAGACTCTATATTCAACTTCTTTTCGCAGGACGACATAGTGTTAAAATGATGGCATACATTTAGAATTGCCGACTTGAACTTTGTATAACACTGGATATCAAATACTTCAGCAAAATTAGACTGAAATAAAAACTTTACAGTCTGGCGCAGTAAATTAATTTAGGTATTTTCACCAAATTATATCTATAGACTTTTAATAATTTCATCTTTTATTTTTTAAATCTTTCATGAAACACTTCAATGTTTATATTAGTAGGAAACGGTAGTTTCATAGCAGTGGCAAAGGGAAGCCAGAACGTTGACACTGCAAACACGTTATCTCGACTTAATGTACAAGTTTTGATAAATCCAGGGGTTAAATGTTTGCATACGAGATGTTTTACCTAGTGATTGCTTCACGTGGTCAACATTGCGTTACTTTTTGATAAGAAATAAATTCCTGTTCATGTCAAAAACTTTTATGCAGCGGTAAAATGATAAAATTAAACTTCAGGCGTCCGCCTATTGGGCGCCAAAGATAGATTTCACTGCTATCACATGGGTTACCCAATAAATAAGAGGATTTACACAACATGTACTCGTCCCTGTGTTTACCGCTGATGAAATCAAGCCCTTTCCGGAAAATTCATCAGAAGGTAAAGAGCAGACTGGCTACAGTCTTTCGATAAGACCAATAAAAAATACGTTGTCAAAAATTGGCCAGTGTCACAAGAAGATAACATGAGGTTGCAATTAAGACATTACGGACGAAATATCACTATGCTATCTTATATCGCAATATTGGAATTTCTGACTAACCAAAGCTACAATATTTAATGATCGATTTCGTCGAGAATATTGACGCTAAATTCGCCACAAATACTATATGCGTTCAAATAGAAACCTCACAGATTCGTGATAACATAGTACTAATTCCAGACTAATTACACCCAGAAAAATCCTAATTACCACCTAATTACATATCATTGTATGTGTAACCAACACTTGTTGCCAAATGAAGGTATTTATTGGTCCCAAATTAGTGAGGACAAACCGCATTATGATGCGAGAAATAAAATTTGGCATATTGTGACTATGAAGTTTGATAATAATTGAGAAATGTAAATTAACTACACATAATCACGTAGCTTAGAAACATCTGTGTGCGTAGTTGAAGATTCGCAACTGGTGAATCCGCATAAATTTATACTGTTATTATTGAATTATATAACGACGTTTTACAAAAAATTGGCACCGTAATATACAATCATAGGGGTATAATGTATATTGTATATCATCAGCAAAAGCGTCAATGTGCGTAAACTCAGCCCAAGCAAAACACCAGTCAAGATATATTTCGAGAGTTATGATAAAATTATTCTCACCTGATCCAAGAGTTTTTGTAATCTAGATTCAAAGTCTTCAAAAGTAGGCATCCTGATTTCTTCAACTCTGGCAATGACACGATCCAACTCGCTTTGTAGACTTGTTATCAATCCTTTTTGCTTTAAACTCTTTGTTTCAAAATTATTTTCAAGTTTAAAAAGTCTGTCGGCCATCAGTGCTGTTACGACCAAAGAGGCCGCACACGTGGTCACAAGTATCGCGTGGAAGACGACCTGTCCGCGGGTAGGGGCGGATCCAGTACCCGCTAAAGATCGGCTCCTCGTCCCGACCATTGTTGTAGTGTCTGTATGTCTATAAAGCAACTTTGGTTCTCCTGACTTTTCTCTCTCGCACGATTTTGGTATTCCCATGTCCTCAAACGTATCGGTCTTGTTATGCGGTATTTCAAACTGGTATGCAAAATACAACCTATAAAACTAAACCTATAACCTGATAATTGCCCAATATAATAAAACATTCATATTTCAAAATTATATCATATGCGCACAGCAGAATACGAACAAACCAAGCAAAGGTGAACCAAGCGGTAAGACCCGAACACCCTTCGCGGAATAGCTCACCGATACAACTGCGAGCGACAGGGGAAATAAAACCTCGAATGAATGCGGCATTCGAAAAAGTGGTAAAATAAAAGAGACAGAAATAAACGCGAGTGCTCCTACCTTCGCTCGAATCGTATAACTTTCTCTCTCTTTTATTCTCTCACTTTTCTTAGAAACTAGCAGGCACATCTGAGTTGATAGATGGGTCGGACTTGACCTAAACGTTATGCCAAATCAATACCTGAAAGGTCGATTGGAAGAATTGCTGTATTTTATTTTATATAGATTAACATCGGCGACTAGTAGTCTACGGCTCTTACCAAAAGTATCAAATTGTTAGATGGTGTTCCCTGACCAATGACCATCGGCCGTTTGGGTCAGCGTTTAGTAATCAAACAGAAGTTGAAACAATTACATCGAAATGGAATAAATAAACTTTTGTGGGTGATTTTTAGGACTACGAGGCTTACGGTCAAGTTTTTGTGAACACATACAAAACAAACTTATCTGGAGGTTGTCAGATTTGACAAATTGGAAATGCCGGTACAAAGTAATTTATACTTTGACGAAGAAAAGATTGAAACTTCAGATCAGGTGAATGAAATGTCCAGAAAATGCTGATTAAATTAAGAATATGTAAATGTAACCTAAGATGAGGTACAGTCAGCGGTATAGTTATCAAAATATCACTTGGTATTGTGGTTATTTTAACAAAGATTTACTAAAACCGCTGCGGATTACAGTTAAGCAGTTTGACTCCTAGCTTTTCATCACAGGTCCGGATTAGAAGTAAACCTTGTCATTAATTTACAAATAAAATTCGTTTTAGATAATCCTAGGTCATAGATTACTCGCAGTCATGACATCACGATATTATTTAGTAAAACGGGAAAATGAATAAAATGTGGAGAAAAACAAGTTAACATTTTACGGCTTTGGTGACAGCAAGCCGGAAAAATATCCAAAGACGTCACCCTAACTCAACTCTATTAGTAACTATTATGTAGAGCTAACGAGTTTATACCTAACATCTGCATTTCATTAATCGGTGATAATTTATGGTGGGAAGCATGTCGCCACCTTAATCCCTTACAAAACCTAGTATCCGACTGGCCTCAGAAATATAACGTTGTACAATGTCGTATTTATTATACATATTTGTTATAAACGCGAGTTCCAAGATATTTATTTGTTTCTTTTTGCCGGAACAGCGGATATATATTGTATTTTGGGTTTACCTTTATTACCTAAACTGGTAATATTAGGTTGTAAACGTCTATAACAAACGAAAACTATGTGAAATTTTTGTTTTTCAAGTATGGAATAGTCAAATATTCAAATATAGCTTAAGATTTGTGTCGTTTACCACAAGTATAAAAACAAGAATATCGGTCAGAGGCCGAAGACTTATCGATCGAAAGTTAGGGATCCCAAAACAGCGCTCTTACTCCATAGTGGCACCTTGTGTCCCATCACTAATTAATTAATATCTCGCTAATTATACAACATAATTCATTCAAAATTAATTGGCTTCTGGTCCAACATATGATGAATGCACATGCAAAATCTGGAGCAGATTCAATCTCGCTTTCGTGAGATATCACGTGCATCTAACAAACAGACAGACAGACAGACAGACAAATACCTATCAACATACTTACCGATTACAATCGATAAGTAAAAAGTAAGTTTGATCGTTTCCCAGTTTCGATGGAAATTTGTTCTTCCTCATATGCTATAGAATATACGAGACTGGTCATAAATGTGAACTTGGTGTATTGAATAACAAATTTATTAAGCAAGTCAATACCATCAAATCGTAACAAAGGACGTTTCCATTTGCCAAGTATTATTTTATCATCAGTTCACTATATATTTTAAGTCGCACTACCTAATCACAATACCTGAGAACACTAGATTCATCAAAAACAATGGTGCAGAACTGCATATATCTCTATTAGTGAGTTCCTTGAGCTCGGTCGGCTATTTCAAAGTTTATAATTGAGAAGATAAAAGTTGATCTCTTGTATAAATAACCAATTTTTATGTGTCATTATCGATAATATTTGACTCATGTTATTACATTTTAAATTGAAAATTACGTCTATATATATTTGAATTGAACGTTTTCAGATTAAGATCTCGTGATAGCTTAA
Source organism: Styela clava (assembly GCF_964204865.1). Classification (NCBI taxonomy): domain Eukaryota; kingdom Metazoa; phylum Chordata; class Ascidiacea; order Stolidobranchia; family Styelidae; genus Styela; species Styela clava. Next base: position 15,174,940 of record NC_135260.1, on the reverse strand, counting down.
ATTTCCGGTCACTTAATTGAAATTTAAAAATAAAATATCAAAATATTCCAGCACCTGCTAAATCAAAACAAAAGAAAAGCAATTTGAATTTGTTTGACGTCTTGTTTGTTGATTTTGATGTTGGCAAATTGTCTAGATACAGAATGAGTTATCACCAACTGAATGACTAGGATTTGGCATCAGACAATGACCGAATATACCTGGATTTTTACCCAACTATTTAAAGATCTGCAGCCAGACAAGTGTGAGTCACGGCAAGACGGGTCGCTCAAATTAATTATTCACAAAAATTTTAAGATATTTTGCGCCAATTGTTATATATTCAGACATATAAGACACAGACGAGTGTATATTCTATATGCAATTTCTCCATACCAAGCAGAATGAAGTTGTGAATCAATTCGTTGAAGCGGACCAAATGGTAGAAAATGGACCAAATTCACTTCTCTATGCAACCTTTTAATTGAGGCCAAACTCGTACGACGAATATTTTTCACTAGACAGCGTCCATGGAAAATTGAACCAAATTGTGAAATCAAGAAAAATGTGTATTTGACCAGTGTTACAGCCTTTGATATTTCAACCAGTTTTTCTTGGTAATATTTAATTCAGCACAATTTTAACGCAGCACAGATGAGTCATGTTCGAAAGCTACTCGAAAGCGCTAACAGACACTTGTGTCCTATTGTTTGGAAAACCGTTTGGATAATGGGGTACTTTTCACTGATACCCCGGCCAGTAATTTGGGGATCAAGGGTCGTTATCAGAGACACACGATATTCTTCGGGGTCACATCACCCCAAAACAAGATTGGCACGCGCGTCATGGGTTATGTTTGACTTTATATTGAATGCATCACTCAGAGAAAGCGAAAACCGGACGTATGGTCTAGGAACACTCGAACTACTTACTCAAATGCTATCAACATTATGGTTAATAGTATCCTGCTTTCAGCTGCTTATTTTTCCTCTATTTCGGCCGGGATATCAAGAAACTGTACTTCATAAAATTATCCGATATGTAATTTTAGCATAAAAGGATTTTATTGCGTTCCATAAATTCCATAAATTTACGATATTTGTTATATGTCTGTAATTGTATCATAGTTGAGAAAATAAAATTGATAATCCTTTTCGTAATTTCCGTTCCCCATAAAACCCGATCTTGGATGATTCACTCTTAAGCTTCCAATAACAAACAATGTAAGTTGTGTGGAAAAGAGAAATTTTAAGCAATTCGTCAAACTATCAAAATATCAATTACAACTGACTTATTCTGAAATCAACATCTCCTTGCATTACAGGAAATTCTATTTTGAGCCAAACATTCAGCAGCAAGTAGTCATCGACTGAGCTTATTTTTGAATCTTTTTGACGTCACAAAAGGTCGAAAAAGAACACTATGTCAAAAACTAATACAGCTTGAAATAATTATTTTAAATTGAAAAACCGAAACCGGACCGGTTGTCTGATCCTTTCTTGATTTCTGGTCCTTGGGAATATATAGCAGCTCCGTACATATCGTCAGATGCCAATAGCTGATTGTACAGGGTCTTTGAAGGCAAAACGAGATAGTAATCGTTGTATAACATATTCAAAATCAGAAGATTAAATTTCAGATCTGTTTTCTTGAACTCGCAATCTGCATATCATTGTCGCAACCTGGCAACCCTCACTTCTCTGTATATTTGATAAACTTGGAAACCACGTCAAAGCATTTTAAATTTCCACTTCACCGCGGTGTCAAATTAAATCATTTATGAATGGACGCCCTTCACATTCTTTTCATACTTTACACATAGACTGTCGTCGTCTCGTCATGATTTTTACATCTGAAGTTGCCAAAATGCTTTGGATTCCTGCATAACAATACAGCGTCGGAATAATGGCGAATATGATAGGACAGACGAACGGAATTGGCGTCCCAAATTCGCCCCGACAACAGATGAGAAATTGGGCAAAAAACATCCTCGGCTCCGAATTGTGTTTGACGATAAACTTAGAAACTTTGTTAGTATGTCTTGTCTATTTTTAGTGCCGGTAGGGATACTTGATAACCTGAGTTTTTCTATTGTTCTACGCTTAGTAGTGCTTCCACTTGCGGCTGGACCAAATACACTACTAAAAACACCGCAACAAACGGAATTTTTTACGCGCTTTATCAGGGCAGCATTCTATACTTTAGAATCAGATCACAGTTTAACTCTAGGTAAAAGTTACTGTCTTTTTTCAAAAGTAATATCACTTTGACAGCCAGAATGTTCAAATAAAAACCAAACAAATTGATTTCGGCGCCATTTGTGAATTTCGGCTCAATGCCAAATTGACTTAAGCATATTAGTTTCAGTAAACGAGATTTGTTTTCCGTTGCCAATTCAGTTCCATTTATGCCAGTTATTTAAATTACCCTTGATGATAAACAAAACACATCTAAACATTTTGAGGGACATATTTTTGGCCAGGAGTTGTAAACTCACACCTTTGATTGATTGTAAATCAGCCACAGATTTAAAAGACGTTAGAATTAATCAAGTAGCTATTCAATCATTATTTCCGATATTCATTTGGTTAATCAGTTTACAACTGTACATTGAATATTATTTTAAAAATAGTATTCTGCACGTGCTGTTTTTTTAATATTCATAATAAGGTCAACCGAAGTCGCAGGTTGGTTGTGACGTAGTTTGTTATTCATCTTTGACGTCATATGTATCACAGGTCCCCAAAGATAGTACGCATCCTAATAGAAATCTAGTTTTAATAATATGGCATATGCCCAATGGATTGAGATGTAAATAAACCCAATGCAGTGACTGAATTAAGCGATGAAACTCGGATATGAAAAGAAAATTTTTATCGAAATTTTATTCGGGACTCTCTATAGAAATGCTCTGGTTGTACGTATCAGGTTGAAGAATAATATTTTCAGAATTGAAAGCTAACGTTTAATGTTATAGTTGAACGAATCCTTCTATGCCCTAGTTAAAATAACTCTGAATATAAATTAACTATGACCCGTGGATTCTGCAATATGTTAACTCAAGAACCAAATGGGATGAAAAAAAGCTATTGCTTTCGGTTCCATTACATTTGAACCCACGACAATTGCACCTGCATACTATTGCACCTATAATTTTTTTTGTGGTTTTACGGATATTTGCATCCATACTAACCCTAACCCATGGCTTTTAGCACCCGCATAAAGATTGAACTCGCGGATATACACATGGGTTCAAATGTATACGGTCACCATTGCTTTCTGGTAGTTGAATCGAAAGTTTGTTAACCTGCACAATTCGAAATAAAATTTTAGAAAATCAATACAGTATAACAAAATAGAGTGATTGCTAACTCAAACATTTTCTTATCATTTAGAATTGTGGCAAAATAAATACCCTAATTTATTTTTTGCCAATGGATCAATTTTAGATTTGTCTAACTCTAATTTTGTTTTGTTCTATATATTTGTTATTTACATCAAAAATGCGACTAAATAATGTATTACTGACATAGATTGCTCGATCGATAGGAGTCTTGATTGCCTATCAAGAATTATTCCGCCATGGTTGCCATCTGAAAGTTCATTATAACACGGGCCCTTGAAATGGAATAACTATGTACGATTGAAATACAATCCACCACTGTCAAATATAAGTTTACCAATGCGTGAAAATGTCAACAAATATTGTTTGGCTCGCGGTTTTAATAGATTTTAAACATGCGCTGTCTTAGAATGGCTTTTTCTGTAAGCGAAGTAAACAAAATGTTTTTCTTTGAAAAGCAGGGAATACAGTAAATGTTTTGTTGACAACGGGGCCCTATAAAGTAAGTTTATGGCAACTGATCCGTAACCAGTAAATCAACCAAAATCTATATGACAATTTTATATAATAGTGATATCATCTGACTTTGTGAATTTTGAACATATTGATTATCGCTGGATTCTCCAATTGACCACGGTTCATCATCAGCTTCCAATATAATTTGAGCGTGAAATTTGTAATTATCATTTCATTCAGATGTTATTGCAGACCAACTAATTATTCGTTTAAAAGTTGACAAAGAAAATGATACAGAACAAAAGAAAGCATAAGGATACAATAATAACCAATTATATTCAAATCACATATGTAGCAATTATCACAAATCAGGTGTTACAATAACGAGAAGATATAAACAGAATTTCTAATTGACTGACTCGAATACACTTTTATGGCGAGAATTTTGCGAGCGATATAAAACAAATAGAAGATGATTGATATACTTTGATCTGCTGTCAGCAACAGTCAATCAACTTTGATGTTGATAAAAATGCAGGTGTTGATTGCTTGTCGAACTTCACTCGCGGAAATTAACAGCTTCCGGTGCAAATTGCCGATTACAACCCCAGCAATTTGTAATTGTACCGTTTTTCTAAATATATATGTGGTTTCGTTCCACAATAACCCTGAGATACCTTCATTTCGAAACCACGTATTGGTAACAAACTATATTAAGTTTAGTTTTCGTGGGTAAGAAATATTAGATTAAACTAAATTGAACATGTACAAGAAATGGAACATGTACAACAACAGCATAATAATAACAAAACGATTAACATGTACATTTTGTGTCAAAGATAAATAAAGCACAACCGGTGTATAGCAAAAAGATATAATTTGCCGACGTTTCGAATTTCTATTCAGAAAAACTTCATCAGGGCATGATATGAAGAGTACACTTAATCAAAACAGCAATAATGGTCGTTTTGCTATACACCGGTTGTGCTTTATTTCTCTTTGACATGAATATACCTGGTGGCAATCAATGCTCCGCTTTGTCAGGTACCGCATACATGCGGTATTGCGGCAAGTCAGGTCCATCCAGTCCCATTTATCAAAGTTTATAACATTCAAGCAGTCTAATCTATGCGATAAAATGCATACTGAGAAACATGAACATGACAACGAAAAGAAAAAAGTGACAACTAGACAATTTCTTAGGCTATATTGCCCTCAAGTGGAAGTAATTTTGGATGCTTGTTGACGGAAATATCAAAATGCTAAGTGCCTAATAGACCGTTTGCTGAGTAAATTTGACGTTACACGGACCGGATAAATGTCTCACTGTAGTAACGCACACTTTTTCGACACAAAATTGCCGCGATATTTATTCACAAGTAACAAAACCTGCGTTTGTCTATGAACCGGCAATATCTTATTAGAAAACAGTGTTGATAAAAGGGTAATTTCATCGTGGAGCTTTTTGTCGTAGTAATTTTGGTACTCCCGAAGTATGTGAACCAAGATGGCGGACACCGGGACGTAGTATGTGTACCAGGTTAGGGTTGGGCCATAATTCCAGGTACAAATACTACGAGAGTCACTCGGCCAGTCCCCAAACTCGTAATAAAACTAAAATAAGGAAAATTTGAATAAAATTATGGCCTAACCCTAACCTGGTACACATACTACATTCCGGTGTTCGCCATCTTGGTTCACATACTTCGGGAGTACCGTGATTTTTCCTTCGTGTTTTGAATATTGCTCTCTTGTATTTATGTAACATGTTTTTCGCGCGCTACATATTTCTGTAAAATTCCAGATTCATATAGCTATACTCTATTATGGTAAATATAGCTACTCTATATTACCCTTTTGTTTATAAATATTTTCATCCGACGAGTACATGGCATATATATATGGTACATTTGTAATGGATTTTCATCCATTTTGCAGAATGTGAATTGCTTGGTTATGAGTAAAATTTAGTTCGATAAAGATTTATTCATGTGAAATCGTATATAATTACCAACCGTTTCCTAAACCCAGTTATGCAAAAGTGAAATCCTTACTAGCATGGTCGTATTCTGGTATCTCTCCGATGCTTCACATACCCGACCAATTCAACAATTATAAAAACAGTTAAACAGATCGAATATTTCCGAGTTCTGTCTACTGAGACTATAACATAAATATGGGTTAATTTGTTTCCTTTTGGCCATTGTATGAATGTCCTGAATGAGGAAATGAGGTCGAACATTTTCGCAGAAAACGTTGAACAAATAAGTTTCGAATTAATAGCTTAATAATAGTTTCCCTATTTTATACTGAAAACCTTGTTTAAAGTCATCGTTTTGTCATTACCTTATATTTCATAAGACAGTGTCGTTATTCGATCAATATGTTATTCTTAAAGCGCATGTTTATTACATAGCCAAATATGAGTGTGTCAATCGCACGCACGCACATCATTAATTAACAGTTAAATTTCGCATAAGCTAACGGGAAACAGAAGATTGTTTAATAAAACAATTTAGAAGACTATGCGTCGTAAACAGAAGCAACGCAATTTTCAGTATCCACCCCAACGTTTATGATGGAATTTACATTTTTAGAATTAACGCGAGAAGCCTCAATGTTGTATATTGTAACACTATAGGCGGCAGATCTAGTTTAATCATGGCAAGGATTTATCAGGCAAGGTTTTACGTCTAATATAATATCTTCCTCGCAATTAGGCAATAGGTTTACCACGTGAGTTTCTTAATTTCGTAAACGCTATCAAGCAAACAAAGGGCTGAAGTGTTAACTCTGCAGATTAGGATAAAGTGACCTAAATTCAATTTTATATGTATAATCGAGGCGATTAAATATTAATTTTCACTCCGATTTTACATTTTGGTTGTTTTTGTTCAATAATAGGAATGCATGTATCTTTAACGTTATTATGGAGCAAATCTAAAAATTAGGCCTAGTGCTGTGACTACTCTATACTTGGGTTATGAAGAATGCGTTGTTAAGAACTTGATGAATGTTTACTTTACTTCTTTTCGGAAAATATAACGATTAAATTTTTAGTAGGAAGTGTGTATAATATAGACTTTGGGCCTGAACATAGGCAATCACGTAACATCCGAACCATGAATTGCGCATGACTAAACTGAGTCACAAACGATTTAAGGTTCGATTTAACTTATTTGCATTTCTACAAATATAATCTATATATTCTATATTCTACAATCTACAGGATGATAGAGAGACAAGCAATAATACAATTAACTTATATGCGATGTTGCAGTCGAGTACGATAATTAGGAAGCTTTCGATTCAATATAGTATTGGTCGATAGGAAGTTATTGCCCAGGACAGATTTCACGTAAGCATACACATTGGGATTCATAAAAAATTGACGCATATTCAAAACGAATCCAAAATTTGGCAAAAATTAATTAGCTTCTGCAGCTCCACAGGTCTTTAACATCTCAAATCTTTTTTGGTATGGTAAGTATTGACTCCCTTCCAGATAACAGTACTGGGACCCCAAAACGCGCTCACAGCTGTTAAAGTAACAGACAGAGTATAACAGAAAAGTATAAAAAAAAATACACGTAGCAAAAGAGGAATGTTTAAAATTCATTCAAGGGTAAATGCCATTTGTGCTTCCTTTAGTTTGTAACTGTAGTTGACTGTAAACAGGCAGACAAGAATAAACAGATTGGATATTTTCAAAAATATTCGAATGTTTTTTTTATATATAACTTGCGTCTCTATTCACTATTCTTTTCATTTTAATCGTTAAGTAAGAATGGTTTATTAAGACGACGCTAGTGTTTGGCGTAATATTGGCTTTATCTTAGCATTGTAAAACTGAGCAAAGCAGAATTTTATTTTCACGCGAAAACCGTAAAACAAACGTAGAAATATATGATTTTAGTGACATTGCATCTGACTATAGCAGGGATGGCGAACCTTTTTCAATGAATGGGTCAAAAATTATAATTTTATCGCGGAACAGAAGCGAGTGGGTCACCGATATTTAATTCACGTTTGTATCTATAAGAAACTTCTGAAACAAATCTTATAAGCTGGTGTTGGTGTAGTTTTGGGCTTTACTTATGCAGCACTTCTATCAGGGACTTTTCATGGCACTCGGTTTTATGATGTTACGAGTACGAAAACACGCATATGAATTACCAAAAACGTTTAGGATGATGCGTTAAATTATTTTACGGTTCTAGTGTTTGGAGGTAATTCCGCTTTGATAGTGTTATAATTTTCGATCAGTTTCCAACCACATTAAGGCACTTTTACACTGCCCCATTGTTATATCAGATTACTAGATTTTTATTTCAAGTCTGAAAGATTTTGTTTTCTCAGCGGCATTGTAGGCGAGAAACTAATAAAACGCAAAGTAGCATCTAGTTCTCGTATAACCCCTAAAACAGTCTGCAGATGCACTTTCGAAAGAGACAGGAAAGAGACAGGCGTTGCGAGAAATGAACAGATCAATTGCAATGTTATGTCATAAACGATGTCAGGCCGAATAGCTGAATAAGGGTATACAACGGTGCATACATGCGTCTAAGATTAGGGGTTTTGAAAATTAAATCAACATTTTGAATATGAGCTATCGCAGATCTGACTCTCCAACTGACGGTACAATATAATAGTTTAGTTATTGTTGGATTAATTTTAGAGCGGTTTTATCAATTTTTATCACTGATATGTTGCATTTTATTTTATTCGTGCCTTCGCTTGGCGGGTCACATATAAAACGCGGTGGGTCACTTTGTGACCCGCGGGTCAGTGGTTCGCCATCCCTGGACTATAGCGACCTGACACTTTCATTATCATTTATATTTTTTCATTATCTATAGTATACTGTAAAATGATAAACCAGTAAGTTTCCCTTACATTCGCAAGATGTGCCGCTAGTGTGTTCAGTCAACAGCTTCTGAAGTTAATATGTTTGATTATCAACAATATCAATTGTTTTCTAATGTAGCATATCTATCCATATTCCATACTCAATAATACATGCACATAATGGATGCAGACAATTTGGACGCAGTTGTGAGTCACGTGGGCGGCTTAGGATTATATCAAATACTTTGGGTAATAATTTTCCTCATTCCTCTAAGCTTGGGTGCAGCCAACCTCGCAGCTTCAATCTTTCAGGCAATGAATCCAAGAGTGAGATGTAAATCTCCATTTGAGCCAACTTTCCGGAATGTGAGTTCATTTTATTATTCTGTTCGGTTTTTATAAATCTGGAATCATTTTAATGGCAAATTTCGAGACATTTTATTTTTTGGGGGTTATAAACCCGCACGACTTTTCCCTCACAAAAGAATGCTTCTAGAGATTTAGGTTTTTATAACTATTATGTTTGATTAGGACCCTGATTTGTTAAAAAAATTACGCTATATATAATCTACAAAACACTCATATATATTATTGTTTATGTCCCTCTAGAAGTCTAGAATATGCCCCAAATAAGTTCTGTTTTTCTACCACCCAGTGTTCTTTAATGCGACATAAATACTGAACGTTTTTAACATTCTATTTAGGCCTGTTCTACAAACTTTGGTAAATTTTTATTCCCAGAAGAAAGAGGAGAATTATCAAAATGCTCAAGGTATATTAGCTTAAAGCAAAATTATTAGTAGAAAATTCGAAGACGAATAATAACGCTCTACAAACCATACTTTAGGAACAGACATTTATATATTTGGAATAAAGTTAAATGTTGCCTCATACACTGAAAATGGCATGGAATGAAATAATATTTTTATGAATGGCGGATATAGTCTCAATAACATCATCTTTCATTACATGTTCAGTTCAGTTCTATACAACTGATGATTTAGAATCATATTTTAAACCAACTTTTGTTGTATCAGAGTCCCGACAGCGTACTAGTAGTATTAGTGACAAAGTAGTCAGAGGTAATAATTTAAAATGCTGATTCTCACAAACGCTTTTACCGTTTTCAGATTTGATTTATCTGGAACAGACTGGATTGCACTAGCTAATTCATCTGATGACATCTTTACGATCAACTGCAACTCAACAGTAAGTTTATTCATTTTTACCAACAGAGACTTTCGTCTTAAACTCACAACGTGATAAAAATCCTATCTTGATGTAAATTTGGCTTGCTCGAATGAACACAATGGTCGGTGGTGGAACATCTCACAGTTGTTGGAAATCCGTAACTTGTTAATGCACTAAACCGCTACTTCTGTAGCAGTACAAGTTCCGACTGCAAACCATTAGGAAGTACTCCTACTTTCGTACAAACTAGTGTTGAGAAAATGACTCTGGTTCCCAGATTTTCGATAATCTGAGATAAAATTCACAAAACCAAAAACAAGTCGTATTATTGTTTAATTAATTGTTATTTTCATCAAAGAGGTTTCATACTCCGACTTCATGGGTATATGAGTAGCATTAGTCTATTCTATTCGTACGGGATTAATCTTTACCATATCATATATTCAGATGAATGAAACAATTCCTTCAGTAAAATGCACAGAATGGGAGTTCGATCGCTCTATCATGCAATCCACCATTGTTACTGAATTCAATCTAGTTTGTGCGGACAGATGGGCTGGATATTTTGCGCAATCAGCCTTAATGTTAGGTGTTGGAATCGGAAGCTTGGTGGCCGGATTCGTATCGGATCGGTGAGATAAGTTATACCGACATAAAATGTATTGATGAATTAGCTTTTATTGAAAAAAATATACTCCGTAAAAACAAAATTAACATTAATTTGATTTTCTTTAGATTCATATGTAATTTTCGTTTGGTCCTGTGTTCCCAACATACTGTATATTGTTCCTATCAGACTTGATTTATTATATTTTATTTGTGAAACTGTATTATTATATAAATTTTTTTTCTCTTGTTATTTTTTCCATTGTATAAATGATTGCTGGTATTTTTTGCAGGATCGGAAGGCGAATAGCGTTTCTTCTTGTATGTGCAGGAGCAGCCATATTTGGAGTTTCTCTGTCCTTTACGCAAAATTACGCAACATTTTGCACAATGCGATTTTTCGTTGGTTTCTTCATCTATAGTGCTTTCCCTATTACATTCGTACTAAGTGAGTGTGAATAATTGCGAAGAATAATGTTGAAATTCATAAATATTTTTTAGTCGTTGTAATTAGAAAACAACCGTTATTTCCAAGCATGCGACGAGTGTAAACTTTGCTTTATGACAGGCTCTCGTATTTTCGCTGGTATTTGAGTCTAGGGCATGGCCAGTCCAAGAAAATAGTTTTCATTTCCCAGGTAGTGACTACCATACAACCAGACCATTGTTAGGTTAAACTGAACTTTTTCAATGTATCGTGTTTTTGTGTATTAGATTCTGGCGTAATCATCAGGGCATAACCAATACTTTTCTCGGTGTTCATGGCATCGAGGTCAAAATACTGTACAATGCTGCACGACTCAACATTTTTAGTAAAATTGAAATGAACAATACTATATAATTGTATTCATGAATGCAAAATAACACGCATTCACTTTTTTTATCAGTGTGAGAAATTTTATACGTTTCAAACTCTTATCAACTCGGAGATTAAAAAATATATACGTTCCACCACTACATAAACTTCGATGAATGGGATTAAATTTAATTGGGGTGTCGTTATTGTTCCCAACTGCTATAATATTTTCTCGATTTTTAAACATGCATATATATTATTTTTTGTATTTGGAAACGCTGTGACATATCTTTTATCAATATATCAAATCAAATGTAATATAAAACATTGAATTCCAGGTATGTTTTGAAAATTAATATCCGGTCGACATTCTACGTTGTCTACAAATAAATCAATACATTTGTTAAATTTTTTCTTCAAACAACGAAAAAACTGTTTTATACGCAAACATGTTTTGAAGACAAAAATTGTGTGGCTTGTAAAGTCTTCACTAAAAAATTACATCTAGAATGAGGTGGATTAGCTATGTAATCAAGTACGCAACTTTTATTTCTATGTAAACCAATGACATATTTGTAATATTTTCGTTATTTACAGTCGCCGAAATCACTCTGCCAAAATATAGAACATTGCTGGGCCAAGTTCTGGAGTTGTCTTTTCCCTTGGGGTTTATGCTGGTGGCAATGATTTCATATTACCTACGAGAATGGAGAACAATTCAGCTTGCTATATCAGCACCTTACCTCATAGGAATATTGATATGGTGGTAAGGTAGATAGATGGTTTGTAAACAGTTTGTGGAAAATCAGGATCGTTTGAACTCCAAGCTTTCTTGTAATGATTTCAAACGTGTTGACTGCATACAGTCATACATTAATCTATAATCGTATTTGTTTCGGATAATTTGCAAAACTTGAAACTTATCGTACATGTTGCGTTTGGGAATCTTAATTTTTACTTAATCCTTACAATTGAACGATATAGCTTCATCAGTTTTCAGCACTTCTATCGTATATATTTGGCAATTTTTTACATTGCTTTGTCAAATCACTGGTTTCACATGACCATGACCATTTCTTTGTGACGTCACCAAGTACACGCGTTTTCCTCCACTCATTAGGAACGATGCAATGGCGTCATGCTTGATTGAAGCATGACTTCAATGAGTTTTATTATTCACATCCATTATTCTGTTTATATTATTATTGATACCAGGTTAATGCCAGAATCTCCAAGGTGGCTTGTTCAAAGAAATAGAAAAAAGGAGGCGTTAAAAGTTTTGAGTGGAATAGCTCGAATAAATCGAATGCCAAAGATTTCTGAACAAGGTAAGCCTTATTGTTTCGTGATATTGCGGAGTTGGAAATTAGGGTATTTACTTGCTGACAATTTGCTAAAACATTTATTTATTAATTAAAATGCATTAATCAATTATTAACCAAAATTTATTACTTATTTTTAATCATTAATTAAAAATTTATATTCAAGAAGTTGTTATCGCGGAATCAAAAATTGGAGTCGGATTTTACATCAATCGGAGTCGGTTTCTTTATATGTCGGAGTCTGGTGTCCATAGGATTGCAAACGGCCTAGGGCTAGGCTATTGTAAACTGATGCAAAGTTTTCTTCTATTTCGACAGATGCATTCGGAACGGTTGGAAAGGAAATTAAAAACGAGACAGAAATAGAAAACAAATCCGGCGCAAAGGCAGTGTTCAAGTCTCCACATCTTCGCTCAACAACCTTCAAGGAATTCTACATTTGGTATATGCAAATGAGAACATTTATATCATTAAATTAAACAATAAAAACCAGGAAATTAATATCAATTTTTGCATTTTTTTCAAAAAATGCAACACCCTTTGCGTCCTTAGGTTGAAAGGATAATTTAGCCGAAATTCTAGATTTCGAAAAATATCAAATCTTGAGTATATTCCATTTCTCTTTTTTAATTCGTGCCAGGAAAATGATAAAATTTAGACGTGGTCTCGATTCATGTTGAACTTCATATATTCACTATCAGCTTATAATCTAGGCAGTGTCTCGGATTTGTAAGACACGCATATAATATCACAATCATCTTTGCCATATCTAGCCGGATATCTAATTTTGCTTGCCGATATTAGGCCAATGAACACTCTCAATCTTTGCACGCAGGTTTTCAGTATCATGTGTATACTACGGACTTACTTTGAATGCGGCTGAACTAGATGGCGATCCATTTCGGAATGTATGCCTGAATGCGCTTGCCGAAATAATTTCCAATTTTTTAGCTATACCGTTGATTAATTATTTTGGAAGAAGGCTTAGCGGCTCTGTCGCACAATTAAGTGCTGGAATGCTGTGTATTATTTTACCGTTTGTTCCGGGAGGTGAGCAATCCATGATGTTGTATGATATTATGGTTCCATTACATTTGAACCCACGTACATTTGAACCCATGACAATTGCACCTGTATGCTATTGCACCTATGGAATTTTTTTTGTTTTACGGATAGTTAAACCCATACTAACCCTAACCCATGGGTTTTAGCACCCGCATATAGATTGAACCCGTGGATATACGAATGGGTTCAAATGTACATGGGTTCAAATGTACGGTCACCGATATTATGTATCGCCTACATTTATATTGTCATGCTTTTCATATGATTTCGTGCCCCTGTGACCCCCCAACTACCTTCCCCGTGAATAAACTCACTAGCCTCATTAATTGACCTCACTAGCAATTTACTGGGTTGAGTGGAGTAATGGGCCAGCTCGGAAAATGAGTTTCACGAAAGACAAATTCTAACTGCAACCAGTATATTTGCATAACTGTGCTCCCGTGAAAGTTTCAGTCATATCCTAAATATGGAATTCACTTTTACCGGCACAATCATAGATATCGATTGTGACAGGTTCACGTATTTCAATTTTGCAATGAAATGAATGATTATATATATTAATTATTGTAACGATCGATCTTATCTACCGGTATTTTTAATTGTAATTTTACTTTAAAATTAACAAGCGCCCCTGCTGGAACAAGGGCCGGTTTGAATAAGGGCCCAGTTAGTGAGTATATGTTTAAAAAAATAAGCGCCCGGGCTATTAAACGAGCAAATACGGTATATATAATATTTTTGTGACAGCCATGCTTCCGATTGCCATCCTGGGGAAGTTTGCCATCGCTGTTGGATTTTCAGCAACGTACATTCATACAAATGAAATCTATCCGACATCTGTCAGGTTATATTTTAATCTTATTTTCAAGCATGATTACACTTATTTATCATGCAGAACTAAACACCAAACAAAATTTTCAGATATTTATCTCTATATCTTAAAGTTGACCTGAAGGTTGGACGGTTGATTAGGGTTCCTTGTGACCTGCTTATGCCCAGTGACATAATATTAATCATTTCATACATGGCCCGAACATAATGGTATTATCGTACATTGAGAGTTAAAATGACCCTTTTGAGTGGTCATAAACAGTGACAAGTGTTTGGTGGTAAAATTGTCAATATGAATAGAACGTAAAATTAATCATGAATTTCATTGTAACCACGCACATTGGCTTGTTTATGACTTGTCGCGTGTATTATCATCAAAAATGATTACTTTTGATGCATAATGAAGAATTTGCGCACTAATAATTAGGGTGTGACATAATCAAAATTGTAAACTGAAGTGTTATTTATAAATTCTGTAAATGCAATTGTGAATTCTTTGGTGACTATTTCAGCTATAATATTAATGACTGTGGTATTGTTTAGTTAGTAAATAACACAGAAAACGTTAAAATTAAAACAAAATATTTAGTTTTAGTGCTCAACTAGACTCCAAAACACGCAAGTGAGGTTTTAGGGGCTAATGGTTTTTGACGACAAATTTTTTTTTGCTTTTTTTTAAATGACCATACAAAATGGACTCAGGAGGAGAGAGATAAGCGGGTTAGAATCATAACAAGATTATTCCTGAACTCATCATCTTTATCCAGCGATTTTCGATTTGCTTTCCTTTCATCACCCTACCCCCAGCTTTAAATCAAACAAATTGTGTTTCTTTTCAGGACTATGGGACTGTGTGCTTGCAACTTGATGGCTCGCGTAGGTGGTGTTTTATCTCCGATTATAGCAATGTCAGGAGAAGTGATGACTTTCTTGCCATATATTATTTTTGGAATAATTTCTACTATTGCAGGTTTGTTGAAATTTGATTTCTGCATTAGTTAAGCACAGGAAGAAATTTTCACTTGATTTTTTTTTTTCAATTTTTTTTTTTGATTTTTTTTCAATTTTCACTAATTGATAAATTTGTGGGGAAAGAATATTTTATTGCATAGCTTTTCTTAAAATGATCAACATTCGTTCTGGGAATTCTCAATATGGCGTTGAGTCATAGGATATCCCTATTTCCGTTAACAATTGCCAAACGCTTTTTAGCCGCATTTTGATGCGGTTTGAAGTTTGATAACGCCCGCGTAACCAAACAACAAAAAGCATCTACTTACCCTGTCGCAGACACTATTGTGATGCATATATTGGTATCTCCGTATACACCACATTGATCCCTTCCTATCTCTTGCGCAAAATTAGCATTCCCTCTTATAAATTTTCTATTCGCTCCTTGTTTCAATCATTCGATATGATTGGGTTCGACGGAGGCTTGGAGAATAGGACAGGGGTTCGGCTCGCTCACAAAGGTTAAAGACCATGGGGGTACATAATAATAATAATATACCATTTCGGTCAATTAAGAAAAAGCAAAGTTAGAATAGTAACTTCATGCAACTCTGCATTAGTTGAAACAAATTGACTTAAAAGATAAAGTTAGACAATACGATCATAGCTTTCAAAGAGCGATCACGACGCTTCATAAAACCGACTATAAAAACCTCACTCTCTGCATTCTGTTTAAAATCTATAAATTTCGTTATTTTATTAAAAAGGTGGCCTATGTTTAACACTTCCGGAGACAAAGGGAAAGAAACTTCCACAAACTATCGAGGACGGCGAAGAGATTATTATGAAGGATTCGAGTATATTTGGAAAGTACAGGAAACAAGAGAGCAATGCTCAAATATAAAGACACGAAGATCAAATGACTAATATACAGTAATACAGCCAAACGTTTAAGATTTGTACAGAATGTCATAAGTAATATTTAGAAGGCACAGAATTTGGCGCTCCAGAAGTGTGTGTACCAATATGGAGGTAACTAATTTTGTTCGCCTACTTTACATGAAGTTGTGTAAAAGGACTGACACCTATGGGCTTACCTGGCTAATACAGACGGTCTCCGAATTCATAATAGAACTAAAATAAAGGACCTCGGAATAAAATTATGGCCCAACCCTAACCTGGTACACACACTACGGGAGTACCCAGAATTCAATATAAAGGCATACCCGTGATTTAGATAAACCAGCAAAACCAATGAGAGAATCTTTGGAAACGGCAAGATCCTACTTGCGATTTCTTTCAAATTTTAACACTGAAAATGCATTGGCTCGTTACATACAATCGGAGAAATGCCACTTTTCATAACACTAAGAACCCAAGCCTGACCAGCAGCAATTCAACAAAACGATCTTAGACGCGCTTCATATTCAATACTAGAAAGAGAGCAATGCTCAAATATATGAATACGAAGATCGCACGCTGTTACCGGTTCGTTTAGGCCTCAGATCACCGCATTACTGACAAGACCGACAGTTAATCGTTACGGAGGCGGGCAAATGTGACGGAACAAAAGTATGTTCTCTTTAATTAAAATAAAACTTCAAAAGGATCATATAGGACGTGAATGGTTCTTAGTTTCCGATGTCAAACAGACATTTTGAAATGCAATATAATAGTTTGTTCTGAAAGATCTTATGGTATATAACATGATATGTGCATAAATATAATCGGAAAAGAAATAAGAGATAAAGACATTTTTATTTATACGTTTATTTATAACTCAGAGTTACGTGATAACGGTTTGCAGGGGGACATACTAATGATAAATGCGGGATCTCATAGCCTACCCAGGACGACTTGTCTTTTTCGTGCTAGTTCGAAAGAACTCACTCACAAGTTATAATTGCAGCATGAAACTGGTCTTAATTAATTTACTCAAATCTAGGGTTACCATCTTTGTGTGACCTCAAAGCCGGACGCATCCGAAAGCCATAGCTGTAGGCATACCATACGTCCCGCTTTAGGCGGGACAGTTCCGCTTTTCAACGTCTTGTCCCGATGTCCCGACAGGTCAGCAAACTGTCCCGCTTTGGCGTTCAACCAGTCAGCATAATACACAAACGAGAATATCGGTCGGAGACCGAAGACTTATGGATCGAAAGATAGGGGATCCCCCATTCATTCATTCTGACTCTATAGTGACACCGCATGTCCCATCGCTAATTGTTTGATAACTTAGCTTGTCTTCATTGACCATAATATTGTCATCGAGAGTTCATGTTCTGTCTGTCTGAATATCGGTTCCAGTTCAAAAAATAGAAAATAAATTACGTTAAACTTTAGGGCGTACGGGACTTACACTTAACAAATTGTAGCAATTATCCGCTAACATCACAACGAACCAAACAAGAATATCGGTCGGAGATCGAAGACTTATCGATCGAAAGTTAGGGGATCCCCCAAAACAGAAACTGCGGTTTCAATTCATTCGCTCTTACTCCATAGTGACACCGTGTGTTCCATCACAAATTAATTAATAACTCGCTAATTATACGACATTATTCATCCAAACCTTGCTTTCGTGAGATATCTCGTGTATCTAACAGACAGAGAGACAAACAAAAAACGAGAATATCGGTCAACCGATCAATCCCTCAAATCAGCGCTCTTACTCCATAGTGACACCTTGTGTCCCATCACTAATTAATTGATAACTCGCTAATTATACGACATGATTCGCCCAAAATTAATAGGCTTCTGGTACGATATTATGAATGCACATGCAGAATCTGCAGCAGATTCAATCTCGCTTTCGTGAGATATCGCGTGCATCTAACAGACAGACAAACAGACAAATACCTATCAACATACTTACCGATTAAAATTGATAAGTAATAAACCCCGAATACAAAATAGGTTGAAAATACCTTAGTTAGGTTGTTATGACAAACCTTGGGGTTTTAAGTTATTTCGTGCGCAGCACCTCATTTCTAATCCACTAAAAAATTGTAGCTCAGTTTTACGAACAGATTGAATGTAGGAAATAAGTGTATATAAATTGGTATAGGATCAAGACGTTTTTAGTTGCACTAAGTATATATAACAATTGGGGAAACAAATATTTCATTAGAGCATTGCTTAATTATCATCCGTTCTGGACGGCCACAAAATAACGCTAAGTCATAAGGTAGACTATGTTAATTCCTGCAAAAATCTATGAAAAAACGCTTTAATCCGCATTCGAATGCAGTTTGAGAAATGACTGAGCTACCAACATTTTTTTGGTATCGTATCATCTTTTCGATCACGCCACATACTTTTTGGCCACACTATATATATATAAATATAAATATATCGACAGAGTAAAGTATTTTTTTTCACTGCTCATTTCCATTGTATATATATGAACTATAGCGAGAGTGTTAGCAGATACATTAACGATTGTCTTAATTCATTGATTTATCAATATTCATAAACGAGTTCCCGGAAGATCCGAAAGCTTGCTTCTAATTAATTACCGACCCTCCATTAGCGTTGCTCTGAACGTCTTCATATGGTATGACGCAAGAATGTCCTCCTAACAAATTCATTCCAATTTCTGTTGATATTTTAGTGCGTGTGCTGGTTTTCTCAAAGATCATTCCAAGTGATTTTCCTTCCAGCTTGCGGAATCTATTCGAATGCAGTAGGATAAAACAAACAATTGATCTGAACCTAAAATGATCATTAACATCAACTTATCGGCGCAATGATCATTAGAAGGATATTTAAATTTGATGGTACGTCTCCATCATTACACCATAGCTTACAAACTGATTTAAAACAATTTCCTCAACTATTTTGAAGCGTAACTTATGAATTAACAGACAAATTGTATTATTAATGGCGATTTATTGCACTTTGAATAAATTTAGCGTATACCAAATTGAATAGATTTATAAAAACCATGCATAAATTGTGGCCCCGCTATTTATAACATTTATAAAGGCGATGTCGATGCTTAAGTGTACTTATGAAAGTTTTCCTGGATCACGTAACAGCTGGTCGGTTATTGCTTCCTTCATCATCTAGATTCTAGAACTATATGCTACAATGAAATCGACCTAGAGTATGATCGAGAAGGATTCAAAAAAGCTTCATTCAAAGAATTCATCATATATATATGACTGAGCTGTCTTATCATCTTTTCGATTCCCAGGATAAACACAGAAACCCTACCCTATTCCTACCCTTCTCAATCTTCCACGACAAAGGAAGACATTGGGAAAGATTTGTAATACCTTTCGTTCAGTTGCTTCATCCTTAACTTTAGGTCAGCAGCACTGCTCAATAAATGAAGAAAATCTTCTCTAGTATAGTCTGCTAGTGAAAGCAAACTTCTTCCTTTCATCGAGATGTCCTGGTGTCGACATATCTGAGCATGATTTGTAGATGCAACACTGTGGGCATGAAAAGGTAAACAATAAACTAACTCTGTTTTTTATTTGTAAAAAAAAAGTAGTTTGGGTTGATTCAAATATGTATTTCCTACCTTTTTGGTGATGTAGATTATTTTCGAATATGAGTAACACATCTGAGTGTATTACATCGAGGCAGTGTTCGATGAATCCACATTCTATGTAGTATGTTTTTACCAAGTTTCTCATATATATGAATATTATTTCTGTACTTTATCCAATTGCGTAAGGAATGAGAAAGTTATATTTGTATATATATATATATATATTTGAATACTAATATAGACAGTATTTCTACATTTTATAAGCCGACAATAAAGGACGTAACCATTCAACGGTAGGTGCATCGTGTGCACTCACTTTTCTCCCACCTTTCTCTTCAAACTAGTCGTTTACTTCTTCCGATAACACTCACATATTTTGCTATCTCATATCCGGGCCTACGTTGCCAAAGCTACAAGATTGTTTAGCGTATTTTAAGTATGGTGAAGAAATAATGAACTACTGGGCAGTTCACCTTTCCGGTTTCGGCATTAATGGATAACTATACCATACTCCAAGTTTGAAGCAAAATCGATAGCAAACCTGAGGGAAAACAGATGCGACAACCAAACTAATCGCGACTTCCTGGCATACTGCTTTTAGGAAGCAATGTTTTTAAAAACATGTGCGGAGGCACTTTCTCAGTTATGAAGAGTTTTGAATCTTACACTAAATTTAGGTATAAAGAAAGACTTTGGCACGTTTTAGTGAGTTTTTTTTTGTGATTTTCGCATGTTTTAGCTTGATAAATGAGTCAAATGACAAACATTGATCACTGTGTTTGCACACTATAAGTGTTTGTTCTGTATTGCGCTGTTTATCTATTCTTGGCACTATTGTGGTCCCCGAAGAATGCAAAAATAAATTTGTGGCCCCGGAAGCGGACAACTTTGGACCACCCTGCTCTAGAAAATCTAATTAAAAGCTTGCTTCTAATTAATTACCGACCCTGCTTTATTGCTGCCCTGAACGTCTTCATAACGTTATAACGCAAGAATGTCCTCCTAACAAGTGCGTTCCAATTTCTGTTGATACTTTAGTGCGTGTGCTGTTTTCTCAAAGATCATTCCAAGTGATTTTCCTTCCAGCTTGCGGAATCTATTCGAATGCAGTAGAATAAAACTAACAATTAATCATTTAAAAATCTACACATAAGAAAGAATAAAATAACAGTCTTCCTAGCACCGTTGCAATAATTTAGTACAAAAAACCTTGGTGAAGACATAAAACATAAATTTTGCAATAAAAGGCAGTCCAGTTCGTCCAGTTCGTGATTTTAAGAGCTGGAAATATCTTGTGATAATATACTTATCGTGGCGTAGGCTACTTTGTGTGCTTTTGGAGGATTTCATTCAGGTGGGCAACTGGTTAACTATTGACCAGACTTCACAAATATATATAATTCACAAATATAATTGATGACGCCCTGTTATGTAGTATATATACATCTATTTGCTGCATTTCGGTCACATGTTATTTTTTGCTGCAGTTGGGCTACTAGTTTTCTGTGGCATATGGTGAGCCACTCACAGCGTTATTTTTAGCGGTTTTCAATAAAAAATGGTATGACAATTTCACGCAAATAATACAGTTCGTTTCAAATATAGTGGAGTTGGTGCCCAATCGTCGTCGCCCAATTCCGAGGGACTACGTTATTTAGCCTATTTGCGGGAATGAGGAACATCATTGGATATGGTCGACACCGCGAGCTGGCTATTTAATCATAGTCCATCATTAAAAACGTTCACGCTTCCCCTAAATGCTTTGCTTGTAAGCCACTGCCCACCTGTTGAATATATTTGTAAAAATATAGTCTGCAAAACGCTCTGCCCGGAAACAGAGCTCAATGACCTGCAAACATTGAAATCACTCGAGTGTGACTAGATTGACGGGTACTCGCATCCGAGCCCCAAAAACCCGATTTTGCAAACAATAAACCTTTTCCTTTGGCCTTTTGTGGGTTTTGTAGACATCGTGACAGACCTTCTTGCCAAGTTTGGCACGGATTAGTTCCCTGTAAAATGTTCGTTTGTTCCCGAAACCCCGAATATGCTTTCGTATCAAGTTTCGTCGCGCGTAACGACATCTGACTCCGACTGCGCTTTCGAACTGAAGTGCTTTCGGTTGCCTAATCACAAATGAGTTTCTCGTGTAACAGACGATATTAGACCATGAAAATATGAGACTACTCATTTAATTATTTTTATACTCGTAATAGATGACACACATGGAAAAATAATAAATTGACAGTATACATACTGAAAAGTATTGTTCAGGAATTGTTCAGAACTAAAATCTCATCGTCTACAAAATTATATTTTGCGAAGTAATTGCAATTTCAAAAATAGAATAGACTATTTTATTGAGGTCAAAGTGTAACCTGAAAAGAGATCTAATACCGATATTTTGAAAGTTGTTCATAGTGGAGTTTTGAATACCACATGACAAAATTTCCATAATTTCATAAATTGGATTATCTGTTAAATGACTTATTGCTGAAAGTTACGAAGTCGTGAGTTAAACTTCAAACACATATAAATGAGCGAATTTTCAGTCAAACTTAAATTTTTTTTTGCATTAGTCGATGTGAGAATTTTATAATTATATCTTAAGGGAGTGGTTTCAATTACCTATATGACCTCGGACCCCAAAGTGGAAAATTTGTTCTAGTGCATTTGGATTAAAATTTTTAGTATATTCGGATATATTTCAACATAAGAAAGCTAAAAATGTTATCATCAATAAAATTCGAAAAAATTGGATTTTAAATTTATTTTTTTATCGTTTTTTTCGGCCATCACTTTTGATATATTTGATGAAAACCAATGATGTCAATACCAATCACTTGGTATTTCAGAGACGCATTAAATTCGCAAATAAATGGGGTGAGAAAACTAATTATTGCATATCGAAGTTACTATAGGGTTTTATCGATTATCTCAATTTTGTGCGTTCGATGTCGTTTTTTGTTGTATTCAAATGTATTTGTCTATAATAAGTGCATTACACGTGCTTCACATCATTTTTAGGCAAAAGAACTAGAAAATATCGATTCATGATGTTGAGGGTCTTGAAATCGCCATAATTATTAAGTTGTTTTGCGATAATTTATTGTATTAACAATTGAAAGTATTTATATGAGCAAGTTAAAACTACACGTTGTATTTTGGTACCTCCCACCATTAAATCGAACCATCACCTGAATAATTAACCGTTCTTTGAAATAAAATATATTCTTTCAAATATAGTTACCATTACCAGAAACTTTTCCTAATAAATGCAATATTTCGTGTTCTGATGACCGTAAGTTGCATAATTATATATTTAAAACGGGAGAACAGAGGGAATGGGGGTGGAAAACGAAATAACTCGGCATCGTCAGGAGCAATTCAGACTTTCCGTACATAGACGTGTCCTAATTCCTGTGTTGCCACAAGTCTCAGCAACAAATTGTACCCCATTTGTTTAATTAGGAATGCTGTCGCTAAAAGAATAACATGAGCTTTTAAATATGCCAGAGTTCCAGTTCGTTAGAAAAATTTCAAGAGCTAAGTAGATCTTTTTAATCTGAATTTCAATTTCAGGCAATATATATATCTGAGTGGGATGCGTCCAAATTAGTCCACAGTGTATAGGCCATTAACTGATTTGCTTATTTAATAGTCGGAAAATAGTTACGCCAGTTAATGTAAATAATATTATGTGTTTACAACAATGCGGAAAAATCCTAGTAAAAGTACACAGTAATCAAGAATAAATATCACGATGACCGCTATATATCACGCACCACACTTTTTCTAGTATTTCGTTGTCAGCGATTCAAAGTCCAGAAACGTTATGAAGGTATTTCGAACAATTTTTACAAAATGAATAAAAATAACCTATATTCATTTGCCAAAATGGGCATGGTTTCAGAATCCAGTTTCATTTTTAAGATAAGGGAAAATCAATATGTAGATCAAAAATTGGTGCGCGTGTTTCGTGCCGAAATTTTAAAGAATTTAAAAACCAATTGAAAGATGCATTATCAGAAACTTAGAAAAGAGGGGCGATATTACATATTAGAAAATAACCTGAGTATCTTTAAGAGAGAATGTAAGAGTAAATTTATTTCTCATTTACTTTTAGTTTCACACCAATCGCTTATTCACTTCCTCATAAAGCATAAGGTACATGTATAGGTACATAAATTTTGAGTTTGAGAATTAGATACAGATGTTAAAAAAAGACATTCCTTGTCGATCACCAACATATTTTACCAGGCTCGCACCGATTTCGATTGTAGTTTTGTTGGCATAATCAGAATCAACACTCACTTAGAGGCCAGCTTACAATGCTATATTACTTATTTTCGTGAATGGTAATAGATAAACTTTTATAGTGCACAAGAGAGGTTTGGCTGATAAATAAATTTCCAATCATACCAACGGTTTGTGGATATTTGGCCAATATGTCTTTTTTCCGATATTTGCTGAACAACTTCTTTTTTCAGGTCAACCATATGATTTTTCTTGCGGTATTTACTAGTTTTATCCTCACCGAATTCTTCATTCTCCAAATACCATTTTTCCTTCCACATGTTTTTGAATGACTCCGAATTATCTTATATACTGTACAATGAAGCACATATTTCTTCAATCATTTATTGAACCGTTTTAACGTCTTTCATTTATTAAACCCTCAAAATGGGAGCAAAGCGCTTTGTTTTTTGTCTGTTTTCTTGTTAGCATCGTAATTCACCACATCTGCGATTAGGAAAACCACGCTAACGTTATTTGATCTAAAATGCATCTTCAGCAAAAAATGATTTTGTTGATTTGGTTTGGGAAAATATAATAATGTACCGGTATGAATGTTTAGCGCTCCAGAAATATGTGAACCAAGATGGCGGACACCGGTACGTAGTATGTGTACCAGGTTAGGATTAGGCCATAATTGTATTCTAATTTTCCTTAGTTCTATTACAAGGTCGGGGAATATCCAAGTGAGTCCCGTAGTATTTGTTCCTGAAATTATGGCCTAACCCTAACGTTGTACACATACAATGTTCCGGTGTCCGCCATCTTGGTTCACATACTTCTGGAGTACTGAATGTTTCATATTCATTTATCGATATAGATAGGTACCAGTTTATGGGACGACGTCGCCGCCTTTTAAATTAGCTTTCAAGCAAAATATAAATAAAGTCGGCAATAGTCAAGCATGTTGTTAAGAATATGGAATATGTTGCCAAATCAAAAATTGTCATCATATGTAATATGTATTATTAGTTAATTTTCTGATTGAGCAATGCTAGAATGTACAGAATTGATTGGTTTGAAAAACTTAATCTTTAATGCTCAAAACAAAAACTAATCGGGTGTCTATGAAACTAATGAATATTTGACATTATGATAGTTGTTCAATAAATTATATTCACCTTCGAGTAACGAATTGAACTTTGGCAACTTCATTCACAAGTTGTGGCAAACACTGATTCATATCCAGGAGTTCAAATAAAACTATTAATATGCAACTTACTAAATATTAGCTGGCAGAACAAAACAACATAATAAAGTTTTTATATATGGTCCATTGAATTGATATATCAGCAAAACCCTGAAAAGAAACTCTATAAACACTCCTAATAATATCACGAAAAGACTCTATTCTGTCACTCTGGAGAGGATTATTATGTTTGCTCCATATATTCTCATGGCTGCCATAATTAGATAGTGAGATACTTTGCACACTTGAAGTGATATGCCCACCAATTCGATTAATTATGGGAAATCCTTACCAAGTACGGTAAGGCGAGCAAGATCCGACTGAATTTATCCTTTATTTGAATCGATAACTAAAACCGACTTCTCATCGCTCCTGACTAAGCAGATACATACTATATATGACGTAATAGGTCCAGTCTGCAAGTTTGCACATTTGGGGTGAAATTTACCATAACAATACTCCAAGTTCCAGATATGTTTCCAGCGAATTATTGGAATACAATACGGTAGCGAAAAAAATTTCCTGTTAATCCTCAAAATCTTGTCAAAAGATAACCGGGTCTAAAAAGAGAAATCATGATATATATTTGTAGCCCCAACTTAGCAAAAACAACTACAAGATAGATAGCTGGGCCTAGAAACTGTCGACAAGAACCAGAATCACAAAAAGTTTCACACTTTTTGCTCCTAAAGAAAATAAAGTCCAAACTATTTGTGCGACAGCAAAATGTGGCCCAAATATTACCGTCGCCCAAGTACAGCGAAAATAACCCCGTGTTGTCGATCAAATCGATAAAATAGGAATACATATATATAAATTGCATATTTGCTATTTTACAACCGACCGTTATGAATATTTTCGATGGGTGCATTGGTTTCAACATAATTTTGGTAATTTAGAATACTGAGTCACCACGTGCTATTTTTGTCAGGTTTTGGCGTGCTCGTTTCAAACTAATTCCATAAGAGGAGAAGGCTGAAGTATTAATCGCAGTGCATGTTATGGATTTTCCTCAAAATCGCAATAATATATGTAAAGTTCGACTGGTTTCTATTATAGTAGCACAAGATACTATTTACCTCTGGAAATAGGAAATCTGATAACAATGATTAGCGTATTGCAAACCATGTCGAGTCAATCAGTACATTTGTGATCACGACCATTCCAATAAATTGTATTCGAAATTCAAGTAATGTGAAAATTGTGGTAAAGTGTACGAATTATATCAAAAAAGGCTAAAACATCATCAATTTACAACTTTACTCGAATAATATAAATCAGTACATAGCCATATTTTTTTTTATTCAGTTGTTAATCTTGGGGATAATACAGGGCTTGGCATTCAGTTCCCGAGATAAATATAGCGAAGAGTTAATTTACGTCTGCTACTCGTGTATGATGATTAGGGTGCTCGCCGCACATGAAGTTTGTGCATTCCTTCTATATGCAATCAGAGCAAAGTGTGTGTGTTTGTATAAGCAAATTTACTGAAAGCAAAGTTACGCGCATCACTCAAAAATATAGAACAATGATCTCTGAGCAAAGTTACAAGAGACAAATGAAGTTGAGCGAACTTCTGATACATTTTTGCACTTTTTAGCAAGGTTTCTAGTGCTTTTTGACGGTTTTTTATTGTTTTTACACGTTTTAACAAGATAATCACGGCGTAGAAATAAGAATTGTAATTGGTTAGGACTGCAACACGAAGTAAAAACTTCGTCACAAAACTTAGATTTTGAAATGATTGTTTGCCGAATTCAAAATTTACCGCAATTGTAAAATTTGAATTATTCGTTTGCTGAATATGAAAATCTTATAAAACTTCGAATTCTAAACCTTTGTTTACCGAATATGAGATATAATCTTCACAGCTGTTTGCAAGTTCACTAAATGTTTCGTTTCTGCACTTGTTTCAGTCCTATACATCATTCAAAAGAATATGAGACAAAATAAGCATATAGTTTGCCTTGAAGTGGTGGGAGTGACGGTGTCGTAGCAATTGTGTTCATTAGACAGTGGGTAAAAATTTATAATTGAGTACGCTGTGAATAATCAAATGGCGATAAACAAGAGAGTTATGCTCAAATTTATGAGCACATAGCGCAACATAGTGGCAAAATTGTGATGACGTCATATCACACGAAGAAACGAATCCCATACAGCACACCGGGATACTTGAAATAAATAAAAGTAATAGCGTTCTAGCGAAAAGTTTAGTTTCAAATTGATTAGTCCAGTAATCAAAGAGTTTTTTTTCTGCTACAAAGAACAAGTACAACAACAACATAATAACAAAACGATCGTTATGTCCACTAACTTGTCCAATAACGCAGAATGCAGCCAGCCTTGCACAATGGATATGACGGCAAAGTGAATGACATGAAAGAGGAAACACTTAAAGGTTAGATATCAACCCTAGCGGTCTAGATTCACGTTGGATGGATCGTTTACAACGTAACGATTTGTATATGTGACGAATGAGAATGGAGTTATGATAAGTCTCCGCGGTCATTTTCTCACGGTGTTTCGTATTTCCACTCAGAACGAGGCTTCACGGAAACTGTAACTCTTACGTGAAAATCTGAAACTTGCGGCTTGGTAGGAATATACTGCTAGACCAAGCAAGTTTCGAACCTAAAATACTTAATTCACAACCGCCGTGTATAGAGGCAGGGTGTGTGGTAACTACATATGCGTGTTATTTTGGTTTTTAAAAAACTTCGAAGTCTTCTCAAGATCCACTGCATATTTTAATCCGTCTCCTGTTCATTTTAATCGGTTCATATATTACTCGATTCCACCTTTTTACGCTTTAAATTGAGCAACTTGACATTTGAAATGTCTATATTCATTATCTCCACGTTTTAGCAACGGATAAAATTACTTATCTAGAATTTAAAAAAAAGTCGGTGATTTGACAACTATTTTCATTTATAAGTTTACCGCAATACTTCCCACTGAAGTTAAACTTTAATTACTTATTGTATTTGAGATGTTTTTAACAACTGATTAATTTCAGCATTTCAACCCATTTTTCTTATATGTGTGATAATTATGATAAAAATACATTTGGTTATTATCGATTGTTCGAGCAAATATTCATTTCATCTTAAAAGTATTTCGAGATATTAGGAGGAAGTAAAAATCTACCACGAAGGGTTAATTTATACTTTAAAAAGGATACCTAAGTTCATAATATGCACTATTTCTTACGGCGATGAACGAGATCCGTCAAAGATTTTAGGCTAGAGCGAAATGTTAACAGGAAAACATGTTTCTCACTTTGGAAGGACCGTTTGCAAACGCGATGACCACTACACTACGCAAAGACATCAGGGTCGGTTTCAAGCCGATTTCACGAACCACGGGTATGTTTCCCTATATAGAAGTCTCCCAAGAGTATTGTTCATTTTAATATGACCCACCGGCGTATGCGTTTCTGTAGTGTAGTGGTCATCACGTTCGCTTTACACGCAAACGGTCCGCATCGTTTAAAAATTGGTATTTATCTAGTTAGTGTTAGGAATGATTTGAAAATTGGAATTTCTTGCGCAATCTTTTTTTTTTCAATTTTGAGTGGTAGCGAGTGTGTTTATTTTTTGCCCTAAGATCCGAAATTTTGAAACAAACGATTTCATGGCATTTAAAGTTAGACACAAAGTGGTAAGAACGTCTTTTTCAATACTATTTTGCTCTATTCTAGAGCTATTCACTGATATTTGGCCGTTTTGGGGCTTACTATCAGTTCATCCTCCAAAGACTTACGCTCAGCGGCACCTAGTCGCTACCCCTGCGCTACGGTGACTGACGAGGACACCGCCGTCAAAATATTACTTATAGGCAGATTTTCCTCGAGGCAAATTCGGTAATTAACATGCTGCGCTTGTTCGTGCGGTTATATATATGTTTATTGTATATTATTACTAAAAGTATGTAAGAAAGGGATAGTATTTACATATTGGTCCGGTGTATGTATGTTTATTCGTCTCGTAAAAGCAATATAAAAGAATTAGTAATTATAAATACTGAATACGGTATGTATGCACAAGATCATACTGGCCTAAAACACGAATATGCGTCATACATCCCTTTTGATATGTATAAACTATATTACGGTACATCAAATACGTATAATATGGTCCGTTATACAGACAGTTGTGCAAAGAGGGTGGCTGGGTTTGGTAACAGAGGTAAGGGTGGAGTATCCAAAACTGTGTGTACAAAGGAGTTTGTATAACAAAACAACATCTATATATATAAATACAGACCCAACACAACATGAAACACACTGCATGTAAATATAGTAATAACATTAAGAATTTGGATGTAAGTACAATACCATTGAGTGATGATACCACATATATACTATAAAACGGGGAAATGGTCAAGTTTAAAGGGTGTGTACATATATGGTATGCACCACACAAGGGTGATAGTGTTGTGAGTGGTCTATGGCTGTTCTGGCAAAAATGTGACCCTACAAGTTTTGGTGCAATGTGATAATGTTATGTATCAAATTACTCACTCTTCTAAGGTATTTTCGATTTTTGGATTCTGCCAAAAGCGATGAAGTTTCAAAAAAAAAAATGAAATTTAATAAGAAGCATTTCCACACACAATCCGGTGGGGGTGATGAAAGCCGAAATGACTGCGTAATCAAAACTGAGTACCACGCCCTTTTGCCAGGTTACCAGTCCGTGTGGGTTATGCGATTAAAAATCGGTTATGCTGTCCAGTTAGTCAAGTTATCAAACATGGAATCATTTATTGATACAACCCAGTGTTTTTTTATTTTTTTTTATTTTTTGGTGAAGCATAATTCCAGTGGAACATTTAAGGGGCCCGAGGAATCCAATAGTGCGATAGTTCAGTTGTTTGAATAGTAGGCTAGATATAGAAAATCTAATACTGGAGACACAAAATTATATTTATGCAAGTGTCGTAAGTTTTATAATATTGGCGAATCTAAATAGATTACGAGTTGGATTGCGCGAGACCAACTTACTGTACTTCCAACATGTGGTCGACTATGTCGAGTATATCATGTCTTTTTATAGTCTTTCTTGGCAGTGTAGTGTGTTGGCCTGTAACTTTGCTCAGATATTGGTCTCCTGTATTTCTGAGTGAGTGCGCGTGATGTTACCAAGTTAGGCTTTTTCAGCTCATCCTCTCATTGGACACTGAGTGTACAAATGGATCTTTACAAGTCAGTGTATTAAATATACTTTATCCAACTGGAGATCCAGAGTTCAGACCTCAGTCCAGTCGCGCTTATATGAAGATCCTACCCAAAGCGAAACCCATAAAGGCACAAGTAAGCTTTCCTCACTGCTTCAACTTGTAATGGGCCGGAATCGATTCTCTTGCGTTCTTCCTTAGCTTGGAAAGTTAGGAGAGAGCCTTCAAATGATCAATGAAATTGTGCAAGATGATTAATGAAATCCATCAGTCGATGTTATGGTTGACACGAATCATCCAACTGAGCGAAGTCGGGCCAATTTTGCCAACCAGTAAAATTTAGGCTAGCCCTACTCGCGGCCAATGTTAAGAAGTTGAGACGTTGAGCCCTAGTTTCGTGGAGCTGATGACTTTATGTAAATGTTTAATCTATGGCTGCAAAAATTGTACATAATGAGATTTTTTCCTCCGGTAGTGGGAAAACCTACAAGAAAACATCTTTTTTATATGGCGTTCGCTTAGGGCTAAATTGGTCGCCTTGTCAATCACGTCATCGTAAAGTTGTCGCTCAACTAACGACTGTTGAATATCGCGTCACCGTCGGCCTAAAGCTGACAAACTTTTTGCGGGTGGTGGCATTTTCGTTAACCGTCGGCCTAGCTTTTTGATTGTCAAGTTCAATATCAAGTTTACAGCTTTTGGTTTTGCTGTAAGTAAACATGTATGCCTAAAGGATAATGGCAAAAGGTCAACTTTTCTTCCTCCACCTCTGCCTGGTTACACTTTAAAATGCGGAAAAAATTACTTATGTTTGCTAAACTCGATATAGTGGATAAATAATAATAGATTGAGCAGATAAATAAAAGTACTTCATTGTTACGTAACATTAAAGGCACACACTACGTAATGAAAAGTAATCAACATAGAAAGGTAAAAATAATTTATTAATCCATATACCCAGCATTTAAATTGAAAAACAAAACAAAAATATCCAATCATATTTTAGGTATTCGCGGCGCATTTAGCAACTCGCTGCATTGCATCATTTTTCTTTATCAATTTCATTTTTGGCGTTCCGCGAAGCGACCTAAAAAGTGCAAGTGTTCTGTGGCTTGGGGTAGGGGTGGCGGGAGGAAGCCGCCAGCAATCCTCTGGTACTAAATTATCTACAACGGGATTTGAACCTGCGAATCTAAGCGGGGTAGTCTTAGGTTAGAAATCAAGCGCATTCCTAGGGCTTAGCACGATGCGCCACTCAACGCAAACGTAGTCAGCTGCAGTGCACTGGCTGACATAGATACTAAATACATTAAAATACGTGTATACTCTTCCCCTGGGTGTTGAAATCTTAGGAATGTTCTTTACGGCCTTACATACCTGTATCATGATCGTTCTTTACCAAGAGGTCTAATCTAGAGACAGACTCAAAGTGCTTCAAACGGACCTAAGATCTCCGCGATCTATTCGTCTACTCAAAATGGCATTAATAAAATTTAAGCAGCAGCAAATACATCTGAGGTATTAAATAGAGTAATTTCAATTCACCCATCAATATTGATCGCTAAGTTACAATTTGTTTTTGTTACGTCATTATTGTGGGGCTACGTCAATAACAGTCCACCTCTTCACGAGCTCCATAACACCAAATATTTGAATGGTCTCGAATAGTTGATCTATATATCATCAGTTGTTGTCGTCGGTATGCTCTTGTCTTGAGCAGTCAATTATTTACTTCACATAGAACCGTGATTAATCCTGTTGCTGATGTTATGTCTCCGCCGTTTGGTTTGGGCGAAGAAATTACTATATAGTAGGCATCGAAACAACGTCACAATATGACCTCTCTTTTAACGACATCGCCCGCACGTTATAGTAAGAAAACTTAAAAGTATTCTTGGCTATGCGCCAGTTAATGAGCTAAGATTTGTACGCCAATGCAGAGAATGCATTGATATAACGCTGAACCTGTACACGCCGTTATTTTTTCATTGAGTTGTAGGACGGTTACATTTTTGATGGCATTCGCGTGAGCGTTTACTCGACAAATGTAAACAGACAAATATAATGGAATTGCTGGATTCTTTGTACTAAGCTCCCGTCACTGATGCAAAAATGTGTGATCTGAGCTAAACACCCCTGTCAAGTTTTAAAATAAAAAATGAGTAATTATGCAGTTAGGGTTTTTGGTTAGAACGATTCGAAAATTTGAATTTCCGGCTGAATCTGCATCCCTCACCTTAACTGAATAAGTACTATTTTTATTTAATTCGAGCGTTGGCGGGGTGTTGTTTTGGGGCGGGGCTTGTTACAAAAGATCCTGAGAATATTACTGTGAACTAGGTATTATACTATGAATAAAGCAAATCCAACCGCCATTTGCATTCTGCAACTTTGAGATCACGCCTCAGAAGCGTGATCGGCGCGTAACGACAACCTGGAGTAATTAAAGTAATCAGGTAAAAACATTTGATTACCAACAATCAGATAGCTTTTTTCGTCAGATATTTTTGCGCGGGAAGCCACAAGCGACATCGCTTTCAGTCAGTCACAAATGTTCGTGATAGGATAAGATTTGATTTTGTGTAGGATGTATGGATAGGCTGCCTGTTGGGTTAGGACAGCGAGTTCGAAACAATATTCAGGTGAGCTAAATGTTCTTTATATCTATTGTTTTCATTGCTATTATATTGCTTTTATTTTACTATTGTATAAGTGGTAAATTAGAGGTTTTCGGGCCTATACGACTTGGACTTATTAACTAATACAGAAGTCTAGATTGATGGATGATTCTCTTTTGCACCCAACTCACTAACAGCGGGTTCTATCGTTTTCTCACAAATAGGCCAAACTTAAAACCTATATGACAATACATAAGCTTATCATGAAGAAACTTAAACGTAATACACTCACTTTCAAAACTTTCGCAAATGTAGCGCAAAATCCATGGTTTAATAGAGATTCGCCATAGCCTTTTTACTTTAATATATTATTGTGTATGGATTGGATCTTTGTACAAAGACCCTACCAACGTTCAAAATAAGAGAATTAGTAATTATCCTGTTTAAGTTAGGAATGCAGATTGCACTGGAAATTCAAATTTTTAAATCATTCTTAACCCCAAATGGATAATTACTAATATGTGATTTTAAAACGTGGCGGGAGCTTTGTGCAAAAGATCCGATAAATTCAGTCCCACTGTCCATTGATTATGCTAGCTACAGTTCTGCGACAATTTATTTTTAAAGTTTTTATATATGGTCCATTGAATTGATATATCAGCAAAACCCTGAAAAGAAACTCTATAAACACTCCTAATAATATCACGAAAAGACTCTATTCTGTCACTCTGGAGAGGATTATTATGTTTGCTCCATATATTCTCATGGCTGCCATAATTAGATAGTGAGATACTTTGCACACTTGAAGTGATATGCCCACCAATTCGATTAATTATGGGAAATCCTTACCAAGTACGGTAAGGCGAGCAAGATCCGACTGAATTTATCCTTTATTTGAATCGATAACTAAAACCGACTTCTCATCGCTCCTGACTAAGCAGATACATACTATATATGACGTAATAGGTCCAGTCTGCAAGTTTGCACATTTGGGGTGAAATTTACCATAACAATACTCCAAGTTCCAGATATGTTTCCAGCGAATTATTGGAATACAATACGGTAGCGAAAAAAATTTCCTGTTAATCCTCAAAATCTTGTCAAAAGATAACCGGGTCTAAAAAGAGAAATCATGATATATATTTGTAGCCCCAACTTAGCAAAAACAACTACAAGATAGATAGCTGGGCCTAGAAACTGTCGACAAGAACCAGAATCACAAAAAGTTTCACACTTTTTGCTCCTAAAGAAAATAAAGTCCAAACTATTTGTGCGACAGCAAAATGTGGCCCAAATATTACCGTCGCCCAAGTACAGCGAAAATAACCCCGTGTTGTCGATCAAATCGATAAAATAGGAATACATATATATAAATTGCATATTTGCTATTTTACAACCGACCGTTATGAATATTTTCGATGGGTGCATTGGTTTCAACATAATTTTGGTAATTTAGAATACTGAGTCACCACGTGCTATTTTTGTCAGGTTTTGGCGTGCTCGTTTCAAACTAATTCCATAAGAGGAGAAGGCTGAAGTATTAATCGCAGTGCATGTTATGGATTTTCCTCAAAATCGCAATAATATATGTAAAGTTCGACTGGTTTCTATTATAGTAGCACAAGATACTATTTACCTCTGGAAATAGGAAATCTGATAACAATGATTAGCGTATTGCAAACCATGTCGAGTCAATCAGTACATTTGTGATCACGACCATTCCAATAAATTGTATTCGAAATTCAAGTAATGTGAAAATTGTGGTAAAGTGTACGAATTATATCAAAAAAGGCTAAAACATCATCAATTTACAACTTTACTCGAATAATATAAATCAGTACATAGCCATATTTTTTTTTATTCAGTTGTTAATCTTGGGGATAATACAGGGCTTGGCATTCAGTTCCCGAGATAAATATAGCGAAGAGTTAATTTACGTCTGCTACTCGTGTATGATGATTAGGGTGCTCGCCGCACATGAAGTTTGTGCATTCCTTCTATATGCAATCAGAGCAAAGTGTGTGTGTTTGTATAAGCAAATTTACTGAAAGCAAAGTTACGCGCATCACTCAAAAATATAGAACAATGATCTCTGAGCAAAGTTACAAGAGACAAATGAAGTTGAGCGAACTTCTGATACATTTTTGCACTTTTTAGCAAGGTTTCTAGTGCTTTTTGACGGTTTTTTATTGTTTTTACACGTTTTAACAAGATAATCACGGCGTAGAAATAAGAATTGTAATTGGTTAGGACTGCAACACGAAGTAAAAACTTCGTCACAAAACTTAGATTTTGAAATGATTGTTTGCCGAATTCAAAATTTACCGCAATTGTAAAATTTGAATTATTCGTTTGCTGAATATGAAAATCTTATAAAACTTCGAATTCTAAACCTTTGTTTACCGAATATGAGATATAATCTTCACAGCTGTTTGCAAGTTCACTAAATGTTTCGTTTCTGCACTTGTTTCAGTCCTATACATCATTCAAAAGAATATGAGACAAAATAAGCATATAGTTTGCCTTGAAGTGGTGGGAGTGACGGTGTCGTAGCAATTGTGTTCATTAGACAGTGGGTAAAAATTTATAATTGAGTACGCTGTGAATAATCAAATGGCGATAAACAAGAGAGTTATGCTCAAATTTATGAGCACATAGCGCAACATAGTGGCAAAATTGTGATGACGTCATATCACACGAAGAAACGAATCCCATACAGCACACCGGGATACTTGAAATAAATAAAAGTAATAGCGTTCTAGCGAAAAGTTTAGTTTCAAATTGATTAGTCCAGTAATCAAAGAGTTTTTTTTCTGCTACAAAGAACAAGTACAACAACAACATAATAACAAAACGATCGTTATGTCCACTAACTTGTCCAATAACGCAGAATGCAGCCAGCCTTGCACAATGGATATGACGGCAAAGTGAATGACATGAAAGAGGAAACACTTAAAGGTTAGATATCAACCCTAGCGGTCTAGATTCACGTTGGATGGATCGTTTACAACGTAACGATTTGTATATGTGACGAATGAGAATGGAGTTATGATAAGTCTCCGCGGTCATTTTCTCACGGTGTTTCGTATTTCCACTCAGAACGAGGCTTCACGGAAACTGTAACTCTTACGTGAAAATCTGAAACTTGCGGCTTGGTAGGAATATACTGCTAGACCAAGCAAGTTTCGAACCTAAAATACTTAATTCACAACCGCCGTGTATAGAGGCAGGGTGTGTGGTAACTACATATGCGTGTTATTTTGGTTTTTAAAAAACTTCGAAGTCTTCTCAAGATCCACTGCATATTTTAATCCGTCTCCTGTTCATTTTAATCGGTTCATATATTACTCGATTCCACCTTTTTACGCTTTAAATTGAGCAACTTGACATTTGAAATGTCTATATTCATTATCTCCACGTTTTAGCAACGGATAAAATTACTTATCTAGAATTTAAAAAAAAGTCGGTGATTTGACAACTATTTTCATTTATAAGTTTACCGCAATACTTCCCACTGAAGTTAAACTTTAATTACTTATTGTATTTGAGATGTTTTTAACAACTGATTAATTTCAGCATTTCAACCCATTTTTCTTATATGTGTGATAATTATGATAAAAATACATTTGGTTATTATCGATTGTTCGAGCAAATATTCATTTCATCTTAAAAGTATTTCGAGATATTAGGAGGAAGTAAAAATCTACCACGAAGGGTTAATTTATACTTTAAAAAGGATACCTAAGTTCATAATATGCACTATTTCTTACGGCGATGAACGAGATCCGTCAAAGATTTTAGGCTAGAGCGAAATGTTAACAGGAAAACATGTTTCTCACTTTGGAAGGACCGTTTGCAAACGCGATGACCACTACACTACGCAAAGACATCAGGGTCGGTTTCAAGCCGATTTCACGAACCACGGGTATGTTTCCCTATATAGAAGTCTCCCAAGAGTATTGTTCATTTTAATATGACCCACCGGCGTATGCGTTTCTGTAGTGTAGTGGTCATCACGTTCGCTTTACACGCAAACGGTCCGCATCGTTTAAAAATTGGTATTTATCTAGTTAGTGTTAGGAATGATTTGAAAATTGGAATTTCTTGCGCAATCTTTTTTTTTTCAATTTTGAGTGGTAGCGAGTGTGTTTATTTTTTGCCCTAAGATCCGAAATTTTGAAACAAACGATTTCATGGCATTTAAAGTTAGACACAAAGTGGTAAGAACGTCTTTTTCAATACTATTTTGCTCTATTCTAGAGCTATTCACTGATATTTGGCCGTTTTGGGGCTTACTATCAGTTCATCCTCCAAAGACTTACGCTCAGCGGCACCTAGTCGCTACCCCTGCGCTACGGTGACTGACGAGGACACCGCCGTCAAAATATTACTTATAGGCAGATTTTCCTCGAGGCAAATTCGGTAATTAACATGCTGCGCTTGTTCGTGCGGTTATATATATGTTTATTGTATATTATTACTAAAAGTATGTAAGAAAGGGATAGTATTTACATATTGGTCCGGTGTATGTATGTTTATTCGTCTCGTAAAAGCAATATAAAAGAATTAGTAATTATAAATACTGAATACGGTATGTATGCACAAGATCATACTGGCCTAAAACACGAATATGCGTCATACATCCCTTTTGATATGTATAAACTATATTACGGTACATCAAATACGTATAATATGGTCCGTTATACAGACAGTTGTGCAAAGAGGGTGGCTGGGTTTGGTAACAGAGGTAAGGGTGGAGTATCCAAAACTGTGTGTACAAAGGAGTTTGTATAACAAAACAACATCTATATATATAAATACAGACCCAACACAACATGAAACACACTGCATGTAAATATAGTAATAACATTAAGAATTTGGATGTAAGTACAATACCATTGAGTGATGATACCACATATATACTATAAAACGGGGAAATGGTCAAGTTTAAAGGGTGTGTACATATATGGTATGCACCACACAAGGGTGATAGTGTTGTGAGTGGTCTATGGCTGTTCTGGCAAAAATGTGACCCTACAAGTTTTGGTGCAATGTGATAATGTTATGTATCAAATTACTCACTCTTCTAAGGTATTTTCGATTTTTGGATTCTGCCAAAAGCGATGAAGTTTCAAAAAAAAAAATGAAATTTAATAAGAAGCATTTCCACACACAATCCGGTGGGGGTGATGAAAGCCGAAATGACTGCGTAATCAAAACTGAGTACCACGCCCTTTTGCCAGGTTACCAGTCCGTGTGGGTTATGCGATTAAAAATCGGTTATGCTGTCCAGTTAGTCAAGTTATCAAACATGGAATCATTTATTGATACAACCCAGTGTTTTTTTATTTTTTTTTATTTTTTGGTGAAGCATAATTCCAGTGGAACATTTAAGGGGCCCGAGGAATCCAATAGTGCGATAGTTCAGTTGTTTGAATAGTAGGCTAGATATAGAAAATCTAATACTGGAGACACAAAATTATATTTATGCAAGTGTCGTAAGTTTTATAATATTGGCGAATCTAAATAGATTACGAGTTGGATTGCGCGAGACCAACTTACTGTACTTCCAACATGTGGTCGACTATGTCGAGTATATCATGTCTTTTTATAGTCTTTCTTGGCAGTGTAGTGTGTTGGCCTGTAACTTTGCTCAGATATTGGTCTCCTGTATTTCTGAGTGAGTGCGCGTGATGTTACCAAGTTAGGCTTTTTCAGCTCATCCTCTCATTGGACACTGAGTGTACAAATGGATCTTTACAAGTCAGTGTATTAAATATACTTTATCCAACTGGAGATCCAGAGTTCAGACCTCAGTCCAGTCGCGCTTATATGAAGATCCTACCCAAAGCGAAACCCATAAAGGCACAAGTAAGCTTTCCTCACTGCTTCAACTTGTAATGGGCCGGAATCGATTCTCTTGCGTTCTTCCTTAGCTTGGAAAGTTAGGAGAGAGCCTTCAAATGATCAATGAAATTGTGCAAGATGATTAATGAAATCCATCAGTCGATGTTATGGTTGACACGAATCATCCAACTGAGCGAAGTCGGGCCAATTTTGCCAACCAGTAAAATTTAGGCTAGCCCTACTCGCGGCCAATGTTAAGAAGTTGAGACGTTGAGCCCTAGTTTCGTGGAGCTGATGACTTTATGTAAATGTTTAATCTATGGCTGCAAAAATTGTACATAATGAGATTTTTTCCTCCGGTAGTGGGAAAACCTACAAGAAAACATCTTTTTTATATGGCGTTCGCTTAGGGCTAAATTGGTCGCCTTGTCAATCACGTCATCGTAAAGTTGTCGCTCAACTAACGACTGTTGAATATCGCGTCACCGTCGGCCTAAAGCTGACAAACTTTTTGCGGGTGGTGGCATTTTCGTTAACCGTCGGCCTAGCTTTTTGATTGTCAAGTTCAATATCAAGTTTACAGCTTTTGGTTTTGCTGTAAGTAAACATGTATGCCTAAAGGA
This sequence comes from Styela clava, assembly GCF_964204865.1. NCBI lineage: Eukaryota > Metazoa > Chordata > Ascidiacea > Stolidobranchia > Styelidae > Styela > Styela clava. Next base: position 15,135,300 of record NC_135260.1, on the reverse strand, counting down.
TAATGGCAAAAGGTCAACTTTTCTTCCTCCACCTCTGCCTGGTTACACTTTAAAATGCGGAAAAAATTACTTATGTTTGCTAAACTCGATATAGTGGATAAATAATAATAGATTGAGCAGATAAATAAAAGTACTTCATTGTTACGTAACATTAAAGGCACACACTACGTAATGAAAAGTAATCAACATAGAAAGGTAAAAATAATTTATTAATCCATATACCCAGCATTTAAATTGAAAAACAAAACAAAAATATCCAATCATATTTTAGGTATTCGCGGCGCATTTAGCAACTCGCTGCATTGCATCATTTTTCTTTATCAATTTCATTTTTGGCGTTCCGCGAAGCGACCTAAAAAGTGCAAGTGTTCTGTGGCTTGGGGTAGGGGTGGCGGGAGGAAGCCGCCAGCAATCCTCTGGTACTAAATTATCTACAACGGGATTTGAACCTGCGAATCTAAGCGGGGTAGTCTTAGGTTAGAAATCAAGCGCATTCCTAGGGCTTAGCACGATGCGCCACTCAACGCAAACGTAGTCAGCTGCAGTGCACTGGCTGACATAGATACTAAATACATTAAAATACGTGTATACTCTTCCCCTGGGTGTTGAAATCTTAGGAATGTTCTTTACGGCCTTACATACCTGTATCATGATCGTTCTTTACCAAGAGGTCTAATCTAGAGACAGACTCAAAGTGCTTCAAACGGACCTAAGATCTCCGCGATCTATTCGTCTACTCAAAATGGCATTAATAAAATTTAAGCAGCAGCAAATACATCTGAGGTATTAAATAGAGTAATTTCAATTCACCCATCAATATTGATCGCTAAGTTACAATTTGTTTTTGTTACGTCATTATTGTGGGGCTACGTCAATAACAGTCCACCTCTTCACGAGCTCCATAACACCAAATATTTGAATGGTCTCGAATAGTTGATCTATATATCATCAGTTGTTGTCGTCGGTATGCTCTTGTCTTGAGCAGTCAATTATTTACTTCACATAGAACCGTGATTAATCCTGTTGCTGATGTTATGTCTCCGCCGTTTGGTTTGGGCGAAGAAATTACTATATAGTAGGCATCGAAACAACGTCACAATATGACCTCTCTTTTAACGACATCGCCCGCACGTTATAGTAAGAAAACTTAAAAGTATTCTTGGCTATGCGCCAGTTAATGAGCTAAGATTTGTACGCCAATGCAGAGAATGCATTGATATAACGCTGAACCTGTACACGCCGTTATTTTTTCATTGAGTTGTAGGACGGTTACATTTTTGATGGCATTCGCGTGAGCGTTTACTCGACAAATGTAAACAGACAAATATAATGGAATTGCTGGATTCTTTGTACTAAGCTCCCGTCACTGATGCAAAAATGTGTGATCTGAGCTAAACACCCCTGTCAAGTTTTAAAATAAAAAATGAGTAATTATGCAGTTAGGGTTTTTGGTTAGAACGATTCGAAAATTTGAATTTCCGGCTGAATCTGCATCCCTCACCTTAACTGAATAAGTACTATTTTTATTTAATTCGAGCGTTGGCGGGGTGTTGTTTTGGGGCGGGGCTTGTTACAAAAGATCCTGAGAATATTACTGTGAACTAGGTATTATACTATGAATAAAGCAAATCCAACCGCCATTTGCATTCTGCAACTTTGAGATCACGCCTCAGAAGCGTGATCGGCGCGTAACGACAACCTGGAGTAATTAAAGTAATCAGGTAAAAACATTTGATTACCAACAATCAGATAGCTTTTTTCGTCAGATATTTTTGCGCGGGAAGCCACAAGCGACATCGCTTTCAGTCAGTCACAAATGTTCGTGATAGGATAAGATTTGATTTTGTGTAGGATGTATGGATAGGCTGCCTGTTGGGTTAGGACAGCGAGTTCGAAACAATATTCAGGTGAGCTAAATGTTCTTTATATCTATTGTTTTCATTGCTATTATATTGCTTTTATTTTACTATTGTATAAGTGGTAAATTAGAGGTTTTCGGGCCTATACGACTTGGACTTATTAACTAATACAGAAGTCTAGATTGATGGATGATTCTCTTTTGCACCCAACTCACTAACAGCGGGTTCTATCGTTTTCTCACAAATAGGCCAAACTTAAAACCTATATGACAATACATAAGCTTATCATGAAGAAACTTAAACGTAATACACTCACTTTCAAAACTTTCGCAAATGTAGCGCAAAATCCATGGTTTAATAGAGATTCGCCATAGCCTTTTTACTTTAATATATTATTGTGTATGGATTGGATCTTTGTACAAAGACCCTACCAACGTTCAAAATAAGAGAATTAGTAATTATCCTGTTTAAGTTAGGAATGCAGATTGCACTGGAAATTCAAATTTTTAAATCATTCTTAACCCCAAATGGATAATTACTAATATGTGATTTTAAAACGTGGCGGGAGCTTTGTGCAAAAGATCCGATAAATTCAGTCCCACTGTCCATTGATTATGCTAGCTACAGTTCTGCGACAATTTATTTATCAATATCTTAACTTTTTTCAGATGAAGAAATATTGAAGGTTAAAGATTCAAAGACACGAACTAACGAAGGAGGAATATTACAAGTAAATATTATTTGAACATTTTATTTGACGCCTATTGATTCCTGTATACCACTGTTTTTGTTTAAAATGCTAAAAAATTCGATGCGAGCGCACCGCGTCTCTGGTCTTGCGATCAGAGTCAGCATTGTTATGCCACTTATCTGATCATGTGTTTTCTCTCGAAATTGTAAGATTTATATAAAAAAGTCAGACCCACGTTCACGTTTAAAATGCTAAATAGTTCGATGCAAGCCAACATTGGGTGCTCCTGATGTATGCGCACCAAAATGTCGCATAACCTGAATCCTGACCAGGTACACAACCCGAGTTCAGGTTGTGCGCCATCTTGGTGCGCATACTTCAGGAGGTTCGAACATTGTTATGCCGCTTTTTTGAACCTGTGCATTCTATCGAAATTGTAAGATTTAGATTTTGCACAAGCTTTAATAATTGTGTTTCAAAGCAGAAGTCCAAAAAAAGGACTATAAATATAGTATCTTGTATCAAATTGGTGTACTCTTTGCGACCCCTAAAATTCGTTGCGCGCTTCCCTGCTGGATAGCGATCCTCAGTTTGCGATCTCTACCGTGAACAACGTGATAATGCTACAAATTACTGATCAGAGGTAATTAATTAGTCATATACTCCATGAAAGAGTTAAATAAATTCATTGAGTATTTTATTGTTATTGTAATATTTGCAATTTGTGCAGTTTGAAGACTACACCTGATATGTTATAGAGTTTATATTTGAAATTTAATGTCAATCGCTGAATAAATTTTATTCGTCTATTCGTCTAAACTTTCTAAATTTTAAATTTTATGAAATTAAATATCGAAATTTACCCGTTACGTATTTTATTAAAACTTACGTATATTTTTAGAAGAAAATATTCAGAAAAGAGTCTCACTTTAACAATACAAAATGAGGTACAATATGATACACTAACATATCATTTTAACTGAAGGATGTAAATTTGGGAAAATCAGCGACATAGTTGAAAATGACCTCAATTGAATTACATAGTTGGTTTTTTGTATCTTTAGCATAAGCATAGCTTTGTAGTGTCTCTGTCAAATAACATTTGTGTGAATTAACTACCTGAAAATGGCATAGTTGGCTCCATGAAATTTAGTTTAATTCAAATTTCGAATTGACTTACACAAAATCACGATCTATATATTGATTTTCAGCGTTTTAAAACACTGCTTGAAAGTCGACAGAACAATTTATCATTGCACCAAAAGAAATTCGTCAAGTGTCAGATTTTCATCACTGAGTGAGATGGAGGCCTATCAAGTCTGAAGAGCAAGTATGTAATCATATCATTTGAAATCTTTCAATTTACATGTCTATAAATAAATAATATGTTGTATTTTTTTCGGGAAATCGACAGACAAATTATTACTTTTAATATTTTGAGTATAATCGCGAAATTAACTATTCTGTACTACAAATTAACTGTAGCAATATCCGGTGAATAATGGCGTAGTCAGTATAGCGCTGCACGTTCAGGGGCTAACTGCTGTGTTGTCCCATCTGCTGTTGTTTCGTTTAATCGTCCAAACCGAAAGACCAATTACTATCTTGTAATGTCAGTTTAGGTAAAGTTCATTGGGTCAATTATTCATTGGGTGAATAATGGCGTAGTCAGTATAGCGCTGCACGTTCAGGGACTAACTGCTGTGTTGTCCCATCTGCTGTTGTTTCGTTTAATCGTCCAAACCGAAAGACCAATTACTATCTTGTAATGTCAGTTTAGGTAAAGTTCATTGGGTCAGCATAAATAAAAGGCGTTTCATCGCAATAGGGCGTCACGTTGTGATTACTACAAACAGTGAATTTTTTTAAAGTGATACTATAAGTTAATCCAGCAGTGTATATCTGCAGAGATACTGAAAGGATTTGAACTATGCCTCGGTAAGTGCAATTCGGTTAAAACACAACCCCAACTTAATAACCATGCAAATATTAAAACTTATTGTTTACCTTGTTGTTCACCACGGGGTGCCTATATACACACTAATATGCCTAATTTCCCTGAAATCGTAGTCCTGGCCTTTTTTAATCTGATGAGCGTTTTTTCCACAAATGATAATGGTAATCAGACTAATGTCTTAAATTTAACTGTAGCTCATCGTGGTAGTAAACGCTCTGGTAGTAAACAGTTGATAACCATGTCATTGATGTTCCCAACTATACTTCAAACTGAAATCGCCCCAAATTTCCAATAATGATATTATAAGAGTGAGTCATACTAAGTGTATTAAGATAGCCGTTAATCTTACACCTTAAAGAACTCGTGTCCCAACTAAAATTTTCAAAAACAATACTGTGTAAATTATATTCAACCAAGTGAACACTTTTTTTGGTCCATATCCCCTTGGTAAAAGTGCTAAGTATTCATATGTTCATGACTGTTTAAATTTAGAGACATGGAAATATATGTCATATTTTCCCTATTGTTGGTGCAGGTCACGTCGTGTTATGCCTAATCACGTGTGAAGAGCTTAATTCATATAAACTCTCGTTTATAATCTCTACTGAATGGTGTTAGTTGAATCGTTTATACGGCACACACCGTCAATAGAGGGATATAGTAGTTTCAAATCTCTGGAAATCTTACTTTTTTAATTAGATATTAGAAACTTGGGTGTCGCTGCTCGATAACCAGTTTAAAGATCACTATATACATGAGATCCCACCAAATTGTAAATCTACTATAGTCAGCCTATATATCCGTTGCTAGTAGTCTCAGTAATCATACCGTCCCATGTTCATAAGTTTTCAAATCTGGAAATATAATTCTTATTTCCTTATCATTTATTCCGTAGTAATAATCTGTCCTGTTCTTATTTATATATATATATAAATATATGTCTACAATGTCTGTGGCTGAAGTTATTTATTGACCTATATTTTCAGGAAGTTGCTGGGAGGGAAAAACTATAGAGAACTTGAAGGTAAAATATAACACACTGATAAACTATTAACTATTTAAGATTTAGATAATGAGATACAACATAGCACACTGACAGATCATTCAAAATAAGTAATATTTATAATATTGAAAATCTGCAAATAATATAGAATGAATGTAAATGGATATCAGTATGCTACAAGTTGTCGTCTTTGTATCTTTAGAATAAGCATAGCTTATCACAAGGGCGTGGACAATTTATTGAGGGGCGTAAAGGAAAAATTTGTTAGATTTTATCTTTCCCGCCCCTATTTTCGATATTTTCCTTTCTTGAATATGTAGCCGTATTTTCAACGTGCTCTTCATGAATATAAATATATTTTATATGATGTGTTGCAATATTATACGCTGACAAATCATTCCAAAGTAATATTTGTAATTTAGGGGGAATCTGTGAATAATTTGTCAATGAACTGACAATTAATATTTTCATTTTTATGTATCTAAACTCTAAAGTATAAGCATAGTTTCTCTGTGCTCCTGTCAAATTACATTTTCTGTAACTTATAAACCTCAAACTTAATAATGACGTAGTTCGAACATCTATATATAATTCAAATCAATATCATACAAAATTTACCTACATTTCATTATCTCATATAAATTTCAGCTTTCTGAAACACTTCTTGAAAGAGGGAAAGACAATTCATCATTATATCTAAAGACATGCGGGGTTATTCGTCCGATTATGCATCACTGAGAGAGGTGGCTGCCTCGAGTCTAAAGAGCAAGTATGTTATTAAAATCTTTTTAATCTTTCTAATTTACATTCATCACCACTATTCACGGATCCCCACAATCAATTTTAAAATTGGTATCTATTACTATTCCTAAATAAGTTAAAATTACTTTTCTTAATTTAAATGCTAAACATTTTAATAGGCTTAATACCAGGTGAATTTGCAACCCAATTTCTTAATTGAAAACCGGCATTATAAAATATTAAAACTAAAATCTAAAACGGAAGATATCACCATAAGTTTTGTTCTAGCAGTCTCACAGCAGATTGAAAACGCTTTTCAGACATTGTAAATTTGTGTTATGTTAGGATTTCTTCAAAATGTATACCATATAGGAACTGAAATGGAAACACAGTAAATTGTTCGCGCGATGTACCTTTTGTCTATTTTGAAACTACCGATGGAGCCCAATACGACTTTTTCTCTGTATGTGACGATATATAAGATAATTAATGCCAAATATATCGAACATTTTTTTTTTGCAATATTTTAAATTACAATCGTTCGTATTTTGTCGATATCTTTAAAATAATTTTGAGTGCCGAAAAAACAAATCAAATTTGATTAACTTCAAAATACGATTCCGGTCTACTTATAGTTGGCAGTTTGGGACGTATTTCGTGCAATTTTCAAATAGTGATTTTTCATTTATTAAATAATCGTAAAAGTTTTCCCGACTAAAATTCGAGTAACGAAGAACACAAATAAATTACTATGACAAGATATTTTGAATGCTCGCACCGGCTATGAATTGAATATTTTACTCGAGAGATAACTTTTTATCCTCTGCGATCTTACTTATATATAATGTCACATTTGAATTTGCGCTCGTTGTCATATTTCGACACTACTGATGTCAAATTTTATTAGTGTTATTACTTCTTTGGACAGTCACAAAATTGGACAAGTCAGTATTTTATTAAGTAATCGGAGCGCCTAAGTTTCTCCCACGGAGCACTTTGAGAACCTATGCCTTAATAGACCAGGGAAGAAATTTTCGTAAAAGTGTTTGAAGTATCGTCGTACATGTTTAATAGCTGAGTTTTAGGCGGAATATTGTACAATTTTAGCATCTCTTTGAAAATTAGCTGTTTGCATCTAATAATTAAATATTCACTCCAGCTCACCATATTAAGATTTTGTGGCAACGCTTCCGAATGGCAAAAAACTTAATATGGATACGTAAATGGAAATTGTCTGTCAAATGGAATTTTTTTTGGAAAACCCCCCAAATACTTTATAATATCATGATTCGGACAACTATCGTTTTTTTTTTGTGGCTAATAAGCGAATAAGACAAGAATGAATTTTAGCAATAAAAAACCGTGTTTTTGTCATATTACCGCCTAATATTCGGAATAAAACTTGCATTACTTTGTTCCAAATTTTGTCAAATTTTTGTCATTGTTGAGAAGGAACTTTTTCCCTAGTGTTTGCAGTAATACTGTTAGTTTAGGCACCAATGCGCGCTAATAATTTTATATGGCAAAGTCTTTAGAACCGGACCGGTGTTCATTTCTTAGTATCGTTGGCATGAAATTTAATGGTATCAGCAATTATTCACTGGGGCAATGGTTCTCAAAGGGTGGGGCGCGCTTTGCAAAAGGGGCGTAGACAATTTTGAGGGGGCATGTAGCTAAGTAAATCTATTTTTTGTTTGTTGGACTTATTCGTGCATTTTTTGGATATTTACATTCCATCCCCGTATTTTCAAGGTATTTTTGAATGAAACATAATATTTGTTATATGTAGCTTATTGCTAGCTAGGTATTTTTGAGGTGTGGCGAGCATTTTCATAACAAGAGCTACATTGTAATTACCACAATTCGTAAAAATATTTTCATAGCTATACTATACTTATGAAAAAAAAATTCTACTCAAGATATAAGTACCAGTACTTCTTTATCGATTTCTCCTTGAATCCTCCCTCGAAAACGTCTACCTAACTGCTAGAACAGCATTGTATCAATAATAATATAGAGAGGAAATCATTAATTCTAAAACATTGAAACTCATTTCTATTTATAATGAATTAAATTGAGTACACACTGAGTTTTGCGGATACAAGGATGTCTATATATCCTGTGTCATATTTATATGTATATTGCCTTCTTTTATTGATAGCATAGTCATTATTATCTTGCATAGAATTATTGATTTAATTTTATGGGCCAATCTGGCTAATCTTATATATGTAATTTGAAAGTATAATGGTCTATGACCATGGTAGTAACCATGGTTAGAATTACTTTAGCTTTCCAATAACGATGTTATATAAGTAATTCCAACCGAGTGTATCAATGTGAATTCTATACCATTTGCCACTGGTTAACCACGCCATGCAAGCCCCGGACTAAAATATCGTTTCCAGTGGCGATACTGTAACGCAGTGGTTCTCAAACTTCTTCGTATTGTGACACCCTCCAAAAAATATGCTCAAGTTGCGACTCTTCGTGGAAACCGTATTAATACATTCCAATAAAGGACCTTTTTTGCAATGAGTTTTTTTTAAACGATCAAAGAAAACTAAACCAAAGTCAGTGAAATTGCATTTAATGGGATGGGAATACTTGCGTCTTTTTACAACTGTTACTTGGTAAGATTTGTGAGAGCCGCACGCATTTCTCTCTCACTCGAGATCGATATTTTGTGCGTATTACGACCATGGTCGCAAAACCTGATTCGCGTGAATACGAAGTCGCAAAAGGGATCAGAGTGCGCAACGCTTTTTTTTACCAATGAAGGATAATCCTTATTGAAGAAAATCCAAATTTCTTTTTACATCGATTCCGTTCAAAAACGGCGAAGAAAAGCAGCAATGTAGTGTTGAAGCAAGATTTTGGCCAGTGAAACATGTTATCTAATAAGCCCAAACGGCATTTAGTATCATCGCATTCCCAGTTGCAACAAAAATCACGGAGCTTTACTTCTTGAACGAGCCAAAGTCAATGTAGCCTACGTCATACTAGCGTTTTTAGCCTTTTCTTGTTTAGTATCATTTGCACGCTTGTATTATTACTTTTTCTACGCGCCGCAAAAGAGATTCCGCAAAAAAAAAAAAATTACGACGCCCACTTTGAAAACCACTGCTGTAACGTATCAATATAGCCGTAAATCCTATTGGTAATACTTCGTTCATGTTCATAATTGTCTGAATCTAGAAATATATTTCCTATTGCTATATCGTTGATTGCAGGTACTAATATGTTAGGTTATTATGTGTATACATCTATATAAATGATGCAATAGACTAAATACACGGGTTTGTCTATATTTCTTACGTTTTATTTATACGGGTATTACGTTATTGATAACATGGTTCTGATTATTCTGCGTAGAATTCACTTGTTTTTTTCCACAAAATAGTATCATACTAAAAAAAGAATCCGACTAAGCGCATAAATGTATTTGTAAATTATCATGGTCTATATCAGTGGTTCCTAAACTTTTTATTCGCAGTAATATATACCCACCCAGTTTACAAAAACATTTGAGGTCAGATAAAAAATAAACAAGGTAAATCATAGTTTATAGTGTTTTTTTCAACGAGATATTTTAGCTTATTGGTCTCCCAGAGCAGTGATTTTAAACTGGTGTTCCGCGAGAGACATCCAGGTGTTCCGCGAAAAATTGCTCTTTCGAGGTATTATGACGTCATTTGAATAATATAAATAGCGTCGATTTGAAAACGGGGAGTCAGAGTTTTGGAAAGTCGGTATAAAAAACTTGTAACCAGATAAGAAATGACAGGCTATATTCCCTTTTAATGGACTTTATCTTATTCCCTTTTTTTAGTGATCCATTCCATTCTTGACCAAATAATGTTTCAAAAATGGGACCATTATACTCGACTATGGATGGAGTCATCATCGGAGTAGATTACATTCGTTGCATTTTGAAGCTTTTCTTGCTGTAATAATTAGGGCGTGGCATCATCAAAGTGGTCAAGTGAAGTGTTGAATTAGCAAATTCCGTAAATAAAATTGTGAATTTCTCGGTAACGATTTTACCTATGATAATGGTCGCGGTATTGTTTTGTTGGAAAAGAAAACGTTAAAACTCGAGGTGATTAATTCTAATCAGCACAAAAGCAATTGGGCAGGCAATTCAGCACTAAGCAATTTTTTTGGCATCAGGTCGCGCATGTAAGATATCGTTAAAGAAGTGCTCTTCATCGTCATCTCGCCTAATGACCACGTAGAAATGCCTTTATTTCAGCTTTTAAATCAACATTCAGGATTCACGTAATCACAGATTTATCTTATCACAGTATCTGATTGATTTATTCCGGAAATAACACTGACACCAGTATGGACCATAAGAAACTCAATTACCGTCTCAATAAATGTGTGCGATAATATTATTCGCTTAAAACTGGGACGTTTAATTTGCCAACGGCGATGAGTTAGATCCAAGCCAGCGCAAAAGATAAAAGTTAGAATAAAATTGGAATTTGAAAGCGCTCCTTAATGTCATTAACATCTGTCGCCGATGTGAACGCATATAATTCTACAAAAATTTGAAACTTCGATATCCGCCGATCGGCAAGAATTAATACGTGCGCACAAGAACAACAAGGGTGGTAATATGAAAACGTTCAGGGGGCAAAAAAAGTAGCGATAATGACGAAATCAAACAGTAAAAATCGCTTTGCTGCCAATTTTCATTTTTTCTAATAATTTCCAAATCGACCTCCGACCTTCTTTCTGAACTCCTGTTGCGTATAAAAAAAAAACGCGAGAGATTGAGAGCTGTTGAGAAAGAGCTGCGTGTTTGTCTCTCCACAATTACAGAATAAAATATTTGAAAATCATCGAAACAGACCTAAATATCACAATAAAATACCATTTCTGTTTCTAGCTACCGTAATCATAGTATTCATGAGCAAACTTGCAAAAACATTTATTTGTAGCTCTGAATCGGAATGTGTCACGTCTTTCCCAGCTAAAGTTGACAAGCTATATTATTGATTTCGGTATTTTATTTTCATGCCGAAATGATCGACGTCAGTTAATTGCATAATATAGTTTATTTTCAAAAATCTCGTTTGGAGTTCCGCCACAATTTTAAATTGAAAAAAGTGTTCCGCGGTACAAAAAAGGTTGAAAAATCACTGTTCCAGAGAGTATTTTTTTCTTTAATTTTTGGTGACATTTTCGTCAGCCACAATCTCAACTCAACCCGTTTACTAATTGAATGGCAATTTTTTTTTTGATAGCACTTGTATCATTGTTACAAACGAGTTCGTAAATGAAAGAATCCAGGTTTCTGACTTCTGTCTTTTTTGCATGGTTTGTCAAATTATGAGAGATTTTCATTAAAAAGATACATCTTTATAAAAATCACGTATCGATGCATTTCTCAAATATAACATATGGATTTTATTTCCTCATTTCATTGCATTTCATGGAGCTCCATTTGAATTAAATATTTTCTGCGCTGTTGGAACCCTGCCCTGTGCAGCGTGTTCCCATTCGTCTAATTATATTTAAATTGTGGGATCGTTAAACGATTAACTGTTCACTAAATTATCAAGTTATAATATAATTATAACCGCCCACTCTGGGAATCACTGGTTTATACCACCTGGTAGTAAACAGTTAATAACCATGCCATTCATGTTCCAATCCAGAATCGCAATAAATTTTCAATACTGGTAATATTGGAGTGAGTTTAATCAAGTACATTAATATAACCGTGAATATTACTAACTTCGGTACTGGTTAACCATGTAATTTGTGTCCCAAACTGAAATTTTCAATAAGGATAATATATTAATTAGGCCAATTGCACAAATGTAGCCGTAAATCCTACACACCCGTCCCTTGGTAGTTCTAGTAGCCAATACCCATACGTTTCATGTTGATATGTGTTCGAAGGTGGCAATCCTCGGTACTACCAGTAACCATACAATTCATATGGATAAGTGTTCGAAGCTGACAATCCTTGGTAGTCCAAGTAACCATACGATTCATATTGATAGGTGTTCGAAGCTGGCATTCCTTGGTAGTCCAAGTAACCATACGGTTCATACTGATAAGTGTTCGAATCTGGCAATTCTTGTTAGTCCAAGTAACCATACGGTTCATATTGATAAGTGTTCGAAGCTGACAATCCTTGGTAGTCCAAGTAACCATACGATTCATATTGATTCAAGTGTTCGAAGTAGGTTAATAAGTGTTCGAAGCTGGCAATATTCCTGATGCGCTGTTATTAAGTGCGAGTATTCATATCTTATATTCATGCGTGTATGTAATATGTATGACGCTTTATTATTGCAAATATTACGACTCTAAAATCGTTTATCAGGAGGTACCAAAGCTAACATGTCCTTATCATTCTGCATACCATATACCATTTTTTTTATTAATCTTGGAACCCGTTTTCACCAGAGGGTATTAATGTAGTTGTTAATCCCCTCTCCCAAAATTCGTGTCTTAAAATTAAATTTCCTATAATATACTATAGCCGCAAATACCTTATAACCAGTATAGACCTTCATTGGTAGTGTTCCTAGAACCCATGCCCCTCATGTCCATAAGTTTTCAAATCTAGAAATATATTCCCTATTTCTTCATAGTTTATTTCGAGTATTAATATGTTATGTTCTTATAATGAATGTAGAATGTCTACAATCCCTGTGGCTAATTTAGAGGACCTCAATATTAGGTAAATATAACGCACAATGCCTGTGGTACACAAACATTTTAAGCCGTTCAAGCTTGGAATATCTCGCGTCTCGTGTAAATTACTTGTATATCTATCAATAAATAATATCTGCAATTTTTTCGGGAAACCTGCTGACAAAGTATTAATTTTATTATATTGAGTATAAGCTCAGCTTTGGTTTGTCTGTCAAATGGAATTTATTTTGGAAAATCCTCTAGTCTAAATACTGTATAATATCATGATTCGGACAACTATCGTTTTTTTCTGGCTAATAAGTAATTCCAACCGAGTGTATTAATGTGAATTCTATGCGATTTGGCATTGGTTAACTACGCCATGCAAGCCACAAAATAAAATATCGTTTCCAGTGGCGATACTGTAACGCAGCAAATCAGCTAATAATTTTATTTAAACGAAAAATTAATATTTTTATTTTTTTAAACTTCTAGTATAAGCTTAGCTACTCTGTGTCCCTGTTAATTACAACTCCAAAGATTGATAAGGACATAGTTTAAAAGACTATGTCTTTAACCAAATCTCTTTTCTGTATTTCTGTTAAATAGCATTTTTTGTGATTTAAATAACTTGATAGTGTCTTAGGTCAACGAAATTTAGTTTCACCTAAAGTGTTCCGCGAGAGACATCCAGGTGTTCCGCGAAAAATTGCTCTTTCGAGGTATTATGACGTCATTTGAATAATATAAATAGCGTCGATTTGAAAACGGGGAGTCAGAGTTTTGGAAAGTCGGTATAAAAAACTTGTAACCAGATAAGAAATGACAGGCCATATTCCCTTTTAATGGACTTTATCTTATTCCCTTTTTTTAGTGATCCATTCCATTCTTGACCAAATAATGTTTCAAAAATGTGACCATTATACTCGACTATGGATGGAGTCATCATCGGAGTAGATTACATTCGTTGCATTTTGAAGCTTTTACTGCTGTAATAATTAGGGCGTGGCATCATCAAAATGGTCAAGTGAAGTGTTGAATTAGCAAATTCCGTAAATAAAATTGTGAATTTCTCGGTAACGATTTTACCTATGATAATGGTCGCGGTATTGTTTTGTTTGAAAAGAAAACGTTAAAACTCGAGGTGATTAATTCTAATCAGCACAAAAGCAATTGGGCAGGCAATTCAGCACCAAGCAATTTTTTTGGCATCAGGTCGCGCATGTAAGATATCGTTAAAGAAGTGCTCTTCGTCGTCATCTCGCCTAATGACCACGTAGAAATGCCTTTATTTCAGCTTTTAAATCAACATTCAGGATTCACGTAATCACAGATTTATCTTATCACAGTATCTAATTGATTTATTCCGGAAATAACACTGACACCAGTATGGACCATAAGAAACTCAATTACCGTCTCAATAAATGTGTGCGATAATATTATTCGCTTAAAACTGGGACGTTTAATTTGCCAACGGCGATGAGTTAGATCCAAGCCAGCGCAAAAGATAAAAGTTAGAATAAAATTGGAATTTAAAAGCGCTCCTTAATGTCATTAACATCTGTCGCCGATGTGAACGCATATAATTCTACAAAAATTTGAAACTTCGATATCCGCCGATCGGCAAGAATTAATACGTGCGCACAAGAACAACAAAGGTGGTAATATGAAAACGTTCAGGGGGCAAAAAAAGTAGCGATAATGACGAAATTAAACAGTAAAAATCGCTTTGCTGCCAATTTTCATTGTTTCTAATAATTTCCAAATCGACCTCCGACCTTCTTTCTGAACTCCTGTTGCGTATAAAAAAAAAAACGCGAGAGATTGAGCGCTGTTGAGAAAGAGCTGCGTGTTTGTCTCTCCACAATTACAGAATAAAATATTTGAAAATCATCGAAACAGACCTAAATATCACAATAAAATACCATTTCTGTTTCTAGCTACCGTAATCATAGTATTCATGAGCAAACTTGCAAAAACATTTATTTGTAGCTCTGAATCGGAATGTGTCACGTCTTTCCCAGCTAAAGTTGACAAGCTATATTATTGATTTCGGTATTTTATTTTCATGCCGAAATGATCGACGTCAGTTAATTGCATAATATAGTTTATTTTCAAAAATCTCGTTTGGAGTTCCGCCACAATTTTAAATTGAAAAAAGTGTTCCGCGGTACAAAAAAGGTTGAAAAATCACTGTTCCAGAGAGTATTTTTTTCTTTAATTTTTGGTGACATTTTCGTCAGCCACAATCTCAACTCAACCCGTTTACTAATTGAATGGCAATTTTTTTTTTGATAGCACTTGTATCATTGTTACAAACGAGTTCGTAAATGAAAGAATCCAGGTTTCTGACTTCTGTCTTTTTTGCATGGTTTGTCAAATTATGAGAGATTTTCATTAAAAAGATACATCTTTATAAAAATCACGTATCGATGCATTTCTCAAATATAACATATGGATTTTATTTCCTCATTTCATTGCATTTCATGGAGCTCCATTTGAATTAAATATTTTCTGCGCTGTTGGAACCCTGCCCTGTGCAGCGTGTTCCCATTCGTCTAATTATATTTAAATTGTGGGATCGTTAAACGATTAACTGTTCACTAAATTATCAAGTTATAATATAATTATAACCGCCCACTCTGGGAATCACTGGTTTATACCACCTGGTAGTAAACAGTTAATAACCATGCCATTCATGTTCCAATCCAGAATCGCAATAAATTTTCAATACTGGTAATATTGGAGTGAGTTTAATCAAGTACATTAATATAACCGTGAATATTACTAACTTCGGTACTGGTTAATCATGTAATTTGTGTCCCAAACTGAAATTTTCAATAAGGATAATATATTAATTAGGCCAATTGCACAAATGTAGCCGTAAATCCTACACACCCGTCCCTTGGTAGTTCTAGTAGCCAATACCCATACGTTTCATGTTGATATGTGTTCGAAGGTGGCAATCCCCGGTACTACCAGTAACCATACAATTCATATGGATAAGTGTACGAAGCTGACAATCCTTGGTAGTCCAAGTAACCATACGATTCATATTGATAGGTGTTCGAAGCTGGCATTCCTTGGTAGTCCAAGTAACCATACGGTTCATACTGATAAGTGTTCGAATCTGGCAATTCTTGTTAGTCCAAGTAACCATACGGTTCATATTGATAAGTGTTCGAAGCTGACAATCCTTGGTAGTCCAAGTAACCATACGATTCATATTGATTCAATTGTTCGAAGTAGGTTAATAAATGTTCGAAGCTGGCAATATTCCTAATGCGCTGTTATTAAGTGCGAGTATTCATATCTTATATTCATGCGTGTATGTAATATGTATGACGCTTTATTATTGCAAATATTACGACTCTAAAATCGTTTATCAGGAGGTACCAAAGCTAACATGTCCTTATCATTCTGCATACCATATACCATTTTTTTTATTAATCTTGGAACCCGTTTTCACCAGAGGGTATTAATGTAGTTGTTAATCCCCTCTCCCAAATCCGTGTCCTAAAATTAAATTTCCTATAATATACTATAGCCGCAAATACCTTATAACCAGTATAGACCTTCATTGGTAGTGTTCCTAGAACCCATGCCCCTCATGTCCATAAGTTTTCAAATCTAGAAATATATTCCCTATTTCTTCATAGTTTATTTCGAGTATTAATATGTTATGTTCTTATAATAAATGTAGAATGTCTACAATCCCTGTGGCTAATTTAGAGGACCTCAATATTAGGTAAATATAACGCACAATGCCTATGGTACACAAACATTTTAAGCCGTTCAAGTTTGGAATATCTCGCGTCTCGTGTAAATTACTTGTATATCTATCAATAAATAATATCTGCAATTTTTTCGGGAAACCTGCTGACAAAGTATTAATTTTATTATATTGAGTATAAGCTCAGCTTTGGTTTGTCTGTCAAATGGAATTTATTTTGGAAAATCCTCTAGTCTAAATACTGTATAATATCATGATTCGGACAACTATCGTTTTTTTCTGGTTAATAAGTAATTCCAACCGAGTGTATCAATGTGAATTCTATGCGATTTGGCATTGGTTAACTACGCCATGCAAGCCACAAAATAAAATATCGTTTCCAGTGGCGATACTGTAACGCAGCAAATCAGCTAATAATTTTATTTAAACGAAAAATTAATATTTTTATTTTTTTAAACTTCTAGTATAAGCTTAGCTACTCTGTGTCCCTGTTAATTACAACTCCAAAGATTGATAAGGACATAGTTTAAAAGACTATGTCTTTAACCAAATCTCTTTTCTGTATTTCTGTTAAATAGCATTTTTGTGATTTAAATAACTTGATAGTGTCTTAGGTCAACGAAATTTAGTTTCACCTAAAGTGTTCCGCGAGAGACATCCAGGTGTTCCGCGAAAAATTGCTCTTTCGAGGTATTATGACGTCATTTGAATAATATAAATAGCGTCGATTTGAAAACGGGGAGTCAGAGTTTTGGAAAGTCGGTATAAAAAACTTGTAACCAGATAAGAAATGACAGGCCATATTCCCTTTTAATGGACTTTATCTTATTCCCTTTTTTTAGTGATCCATTCCATTCTTGACCAAATAATGTTTCAAAAATGTGACCATTATACTCGACTATGGATGGAGTCATCATCGGAGTAGATTACATTCGTTGCATTTTGAAGCTTTTCTTGCTGTAATAATTAGGGCGTGGCATCATCAAAATGGTCAAGTGAAGTGTTGAATTAGCAAATTCCGTAAATAAAATTGTGAATTTCTCGGTAACGATTTTACCTATGATAATGGTCGCGTTATTGTTTTGTTGGAAAAGAAAACGTTAAAACTCGAGGTGATTAATTCTAATCAGCACAAAAGCAATTGGGCAGGCAATTCAGCACCAAGCAATTTTTTTGGCATCAGGTCGCGCATGTAAGATATCGTTAAAGAAGTGCTCTTCATCGTCATCTCGCCTAATGACCACGTAGAAATGCCTTCATTTCAGCTTTTAAATCAACATTCAGGATTCACGTAATCACAGATTTATCTTATCACAGTATCTAATTGATTTATTCCGGAAATAACACTGACACCAGTATGGACCATAAGAAACTCAATTACCGTCTCAATAAATGTGTGCGATAATATTATTCGCTTAAAACTGGGACGTTTAATTTGCCAACGGCGATGAGTTAGATCCAAGCCAGCGCAAAAGATAAAAGTTAGAATAAAATTGGAATTTGAAAGCGCTCCTTAATGTCATTAACATCTGTCGCCGATGTGAACGCATATAATTCTACAAAAATTTGAAACTTCGATATCCGCCGATCGGCAAGAATTAATACGTGCGCACAAGAACAACAAAGGTGGTAATATGAGAACGTTCAGGGGGCAAAAAAAGTAGCGATAATGACGAAATTGAACAGTAAAAATCGCTTTGCTGCCAATTTTCATTGTTTCTAATAATTTCCAAATCGACCTCCGACCTTCTTTCTGAACTCCTGTTGCGTATAAAAAAAAACGCGAGAGATTGAGCGCTGTTGAGAAAGAGCTGCGTGTTTGTCTCTCCACACTTACAGAATAAAATATTTGAAAATCATCGAAACAGACCTAAATATCACAATAAAATACCATTTCTGTTTCTAGCTACCGTAATCATATTATTCATGAGCAAACTTGCAAAAACATTTATTTGTAGCTCTGAATCGGAATGTGTCACGTCTTTCCCAGCTAAAGTTGACAAGCTATATTATTGATTTCGGTATTTTATTTTCATGCCGAAATGATCGACGTCAGTTAATTGCATAATATAGTTTATTTTCAAAAATCTCGTTTGGAGTTCCGCCACAATTTTAAATTGAAAAAAGTGTTCCGCGGTACAAAAAAGGTTGAAAAATCACTGTTCCAGAGAGTATTTTTTTCTTTAATTTTTGGTGACATTTTCGTCAGCCACAATCTCAACTCAACCCGTTTACTAATTGAATGGCAATTTTTTTTTTGATAGCACTTGTATCATTGTTACAAACGAGTTCGTAAATGAAAGAATCCAGGTTTCTGACTTCTGTCTTTTTCGCATGGTTTGTCAAATTATGAGAGATTTTCATTAAAAAGATACATCTTTATAAAAATCACGTATCGATGCATTTCTCAAATATAACATATGGATTTTATTTCCTCATTTCATTGCATTTCATGGAGCTCCATTTGAATTAAATATTTTCTGCGCTGTTGGAACCCTGCCCTGTGCAGCGTGTTCCCATTCGTCTAATTATATTTAAATTGTGGGATCGTTAAACGATTAACTGTTCACTAAATTATCAAGTTATAATATAATTATAACCGCCCACTCTGGGAATCACTGGTTTATACCACCTGGTAGTAAACAGTTAATAACCATGCCATTCATGTTCCAATCCAGAATCGCAATAAATTTTCAATACTGGTAATATTGGAGTGAGTTTAATCAAGTACATTAATATAACCGTGAATATTACTAACTTCGGTACTGGTTAACCATGTAATTTGTGTCCCAAACTGAAATTTTCAATAAGGATAATATATTAATTAGGCCAATCGCACAAATGTAGCCGTAAATCCTACACACCCGACCCTTGGTAGTTCTAGTAGCCAATACCCATACGTTTCATGTTGATAGGTGTTCGAAGCTGGCAATCCTCGGTACTACCAGTAACCATACAATTCATATTGATAAGTGTTCGAAGCTGACAATCCTTGGTAGTCCAAGTAACCATACGATTCATATTGATAGGTGTTCGAAGCTGGCATTCCTTGGTAGTCCAAGTAACCATACGGTTCATACTGATAAGTGTTCGAATCTGGCAATTCTTGTTAGTCCAAGTAACCATACGGTTCCTATTGATAAGTGTTCGAAGCTGACAATCCTTGGTAGTCCAAGTAACCATACGATTCATATTGATTCAAGTGTTCGAAGTAGGTTAATAAGTGTTCGAAGCTGGCAATATTCCTAATGCGCTGTTATTAAGTGCGAGTATTCATATCTTATATTCATGCGTGTATGTAATATGTATGACGCTTTATTATTGCAAATATTACGACTCTAAAATCGTTTATCAGGAGGTACCAAAGCTAACATGTCCTTATCATTCTGCATACCATATACCATTTTTTTTTATTAATCTTGGAACCCGTTTTCACCAGAGGGTATTAATGTAGTTGTTAATCCCCTCTCCCAAAATTCGTGTCCTAAAATTAAATTTCCTATAATATACTATAGCCGCAAATACCTTATAACCAGTATAGACCTTCATTGGTAGTGTTCCTAGAACCCATGCCCCTCATGTCCATAAGTTTTCAAATCTAGAAATATATTCCCTACTTCTTCATAGTTTATTTCGAGTATTAATATGTTATGTTCTTATAATGAATGTAGAATGTATACAATCCCTGTGGCTAATTTAGAGGACCTCAATATTAGGTAAATATAACGCACAATGCCTGTTGTACACAAACATTTTAAGCCGTTCAAGTTTGGAATATCTCGCGTCTCGTGTAAATTACTTGTATATCTATCAATAAATAATATCTGCAATTTTTTCGGGAAACCTGCTGACAAAGTATTAATTTTATTATATTGAGTATAAGCTCAGCTTTGGTTTGTCTGTCAAATGGAATTTATTTTGGAAAATCCTCTAGTCTAAATACTGTATAATATCATGATTCGGACAACTATCGTTTTTTTCTGGCTAATAAGTAATTCCAACCGAGTGTATCAATGTGAATTCTATGCGATTTGGCATTGGTTAACTACGCCATGCAAGCCACAAAATAAAATATCGTTTCCAGTGGCGATACTGTAACGCAGCAAATCAGCTAATAATTTTATTTGAACGAAAAATTAATATTTTTATTTTTTTAAACTCCTAGTATAAGCTTAGCTACTCTGTGTCCCTGTTAATTACAACTCCAAAGATTGATAAGGACATAGTTTAAAAGACTATGTCTTTAACCAAATCTCTTTTCTGTATTTCTGTTAAATAGCATTTTTTGTGATTTAAATAACTTGATAGTGTCTTAGGTCAACGAAATTTAGTTTCACCTAAGTGTTCCGCGAGAGACATCCAGGTGTTCCGCGAATAATTGCTCTTTCGAGGTATTATGACGTTATTTGAATAATATAAATAGCGTCGATTTGAAAACGGGGAGTCAGAGTTTTGGAAAGTCGGTATAAAAAACTTGTAACCAGATAAGAAATGACAGGCCATATTCCCTTTTAATGGACTTTATCTTATTCCCTTTTTTTAGTGATCCATTCTATTCTTGACCAAATAATGTTTCAAAAATGTGACCATTATACTCGACTATGGATGGAGTCATCATCGGAGTAGATTACATTCGTTGCATTTTGAAGCTTTTCTTGCTGTAATAATTAGGGCGTGGCATCATCAAAATGGTCAAGTGAAGTGTTGAATTAGCAAATTCCGTAAATAAAATTGTTAATTTCTCGGTAACGATTTTACCTATGATAATGGTCGCGGTATTGTTTTGTTGGAAAAGAAAACGTTAAAACTCGAGGTGATTAATTCTAATCAGCACAAAAGCAATTGGGCAGGCAATTCAGCACCAAGCAATTTTTTTGGCATCAGGTCGCGCATGTAAGATATCGTTAAAGAAGTGCTCTTCATCGTCATCTCGCCTAATGACCACGTAGAAATGCCTTTATTTCAGCTTTTAAATCAACATTCAGGATTCACGTAATCACAGATTTATCTTATCACAGTATCTAATTGATTTATTCCGGAAATAACACTGACACCAGTATGGACCATAAGAAACTCAATTACCGTCTCAATAAATGTGTGCGATAATATTATTCGCTTAAACTGGGACGTTTAATTTGCCAACGGCGATGAGTTAGATCCAAGCCAGCGCAAAAGATAAAAGTTAGAATAAAATTGAAATTCGAAAGCGCTCCTTAATGTCATTAACATCTGTCGCCGATGTGAACGCATATAATTCTACAAAAATTTGAAACTTCGATATCCGCCGATCGGCAAGAATTAATACGTGCGCACAAGAACAACAAAGGTGGTAATATGAAAACGTTCAGGGGGCAAAAAAAGTAGCGATAATGACGAAATTAAACAGTAAAAATCGCTTTGCTGCCAATTTTCATTGTTTCTAATAATTTCCAAATCGACCTCCGACCTTCTTTCTGAACTCCTGTTGCGTATAAAAAAAAAACGCGAGAGATTGAGCGCTGTTGAGAAAGAGCTGCGTGTTTGTCTCTCCACAATTACAGAATAAAATATTTGAAAATCATCGAAACAGACCTAAATATCACAATAAAATACCATTTCTGTTTCTAGCTACCGTAATCATAGTATTCATGAGCAAACTTGCAAAAACATTTATTTGTAGCTCTGAATCGGAATGTGTCACGTCTTTCCCAGCTAAAGTTGACAAGCTATATTATTGATTTCGGTATTTTATTTTCATGCCGAAATGATCGACGTCAGTTAATTGCATAATATAGTTTATTTTCAAAAATCTCGTTTGGAGTTCCGCCACAATTTTAAATTGAAAAAAGTGTTCCGCGGTACAAAAAAGGTTGAAAAATCACTGTTCCAGAGAGTATTTTTTTCTTTAATTTTTGGTGACATTTTCGTCAGCCACAATCTCAACTCAACCCGTTTACTAATTGAATGGCAATTTTTTTTTTGATAGCACTTGTATCATTGTTACAAACGAGTTCGTAAATGAAAGAATCCAGGTTTCTGACTTCTGTCTTTTTTGCATGGTTTGTCAAATTATGAGAGATTTTCATTAAAAAGATACATCTTTATAAAAATCACGTATCGATGCATTTCTCAAATATAACATATGGATTTTATTTCCTCATTTCATTGCATTTCATGGAGCTCCATTTGAATTAAATATTTTATGCGCTGTTGGAACCCTGCCCTGTGCAGCGTGTTCCCATTCGTCTAATTATATTTAAATTGTGGGATCGTTAAACGATTAACTGTTCACTAAATTATCAAGTTATAATATAATTATAACCGCCCACTCTGGGAATCACTGGTTTATACCACCTGGTAGTAAACAGTTAATAACCATGCCATTCATGTTCCAATCCAGAATCGCAATAAATTTTCAATACTGGTAATATTGGAGTGAGTTTAATCAAGTACATTAATATAACCGTGAATATTACAAACTTCGGTACTGGTTAACCATGTAATTTGTGTCCCAAACTGAAATTTTCAATAAGGATAATATATTAATTAGGCCAATTGCACAAATGTAGCCGTAAATCCTACACACCCGTCCCTTGGTAGTTCTAGTAGCCAATACCCATACGTTTCATGTTGATATGTGTTCGAAGGTGGCAATCCCCGGTACTACCAGTAACCATACAATTCATATGGATAAGTGTACGAAGCTGACAATCCTTGGTAGTCCAAGTAACCATACGATTCATATTGATAGGTGTTCGAAGCTGGCATTCCTTGGTAGTCCAAGTAACCATACGGTTCATACTGATAAATGTTCGAATCTGGCAATTCTTGTTAGTCCAAGTAACCATACGGTTCATATTGAAAAGTGTTCGAAGCTGACAATCCTTGGTAGTCCAAGTAACCATACGATTCATATTGATTCAATTGTTCGAAGTAGGTTAATAAGTGTTCGAAGCTGGCAATATTCCTAATGCGCTGTTATTAAGTGCGAGTATTCATATCTTATATTCATGCGTGTATGTAATATGTATGACGCTTTATTATTGCAAATATTACGACTCTAAAATCGTTTATCAGGAGGTACCAAAGCTAACATGTCCTTATCATTCTGCATACCATATACCATTTTTTTTATTAATCTTGGAACCCGTTTTCACCAGAGGGTATTAATGTAGTTGTTAATCCCCTCTCCCAAAATTCGTGTCCTAAAATTAAATTTCCTATAATATACTATAGCCGCAAATACCTTATAACCAGTATAGACCTTCATTGGTAGTGTTCCTAGAACCCATGCCCCTCATGTCCATAAGTTTTCAAATCTAGAAATATATTCCCTATTTCTTCATAGTTTATTTCGAGTATTAATATGTTATGTTCTTATAATAAATGTAGAATGTCTACAATCCCTGTGGCTAATTTAGAGGACCTCAATATTAGGTAAATATAACGCACAATGCCTATGGTACACAAACATTTTAAGCCGTTCAAGTTTGGAATATCTCGCGTCTCGTGTAAATTACTTGTATATCTATCAATAAATAATATCTGCAATTTTTTCGGGAAACCTGCTGACAAAGTATTAATTTTATTATATTGAGTATAAGCTCAGCTTTGGTTTGTCTGTCAAATGGAATTTATTTTGGAAAATCCTCTAGTCTAAATACTGTATAATATCATGATTCGGACAACTATCGTTTTTTTCTGGCTAATAAGTAATTCCAACCGAGTGTATCAATGTGAATTCTATGCGATTTGGCATTGGTTAACTACGCCATGCAAGCCACAAAATAAAATATCGTTTCCAGTGGCGATACTGTAACGCAGCAAATCAGCTAATAATTTTATTTAAACGAAAAATTAATATTTTTATTTTTTTAAACTTCTAGTATAAGCTTAGCTACTCTGTGTCCCTGTTAATTACAACTCCAAAGATTGATAAGGACATAGTTTAAAAGACTATGTCTTTAACCAAATCTCTTTTCTGTATTTCTGTTAAATAGCATTTTTGTGATTTAAATAACTTGATAGTGTCTTAGGTCAACGAAATTTAGTTTCACCTAAAGTGTTCCGCGAGAGACATCCAGGTGTTCCGCGAAAAATTGCTCTTTCGAGGTATTATGACGTCATTTGAATAATATAAATAGCGTCGATTTGAAAACGGGGAGTCAGAGTTTTGGAAAGTCGGTATAAAAAACTTGTAACCAGATAAGAAATGACAGGCCATATTCCCTTTTAATGGACTTTATCTTATTCCCTTTTTTTAGTGATCCATTCCATTCTTGACCAAATAATGTTTCAAAAATGTGACCATTACACTCGACTATGGATGGAGTCATCATCGGAGTAGATTACATTCGTTGCATTTTGAAGCTTTTCTTGCTGTAATAATTAGGGCGTGGCATCATCAAAATGGTCAAGTGAAGTGTTGAATTAGCAAATTCCGTAAATAAAATTGTGAATTTCTCGGTAACGATTTTACCTATGATAATGGTCGCGTTATTGTTTTGTTGGAAAAGAAAACGTTAAAACTCGAGGTGATTAATTCTAATCAGCACAAAAGCAATTGGGCAGGCAATTCAGCACCAAGCAATTTTTTTGGCATCAGGTCGCGCATGTAAGATATCGTTAAAGAAGTGCTCTTCATCGTCATCTCGCCTAATGACCACGTAGAAATGCCTTTATTTCAGCTTTTAAATCAACATTCAGGATTCACGTAATCACAGATTTATCTTATCACAGTATCTAATTGATTTATTCCGGAAATAACACTGACACCAGTATGGACCATAAGAAACTCAATTACCGTCTCAATAAATGTGTGCGATAATATTATTCGCTTAAAACTGGGACGTTTAATTTGCCAACGGCGATGAGTTAGATCCAAGCCAGCGCAAAAGATAAAAGTTAGAATAAAATTGGAATTTGAAAGCGCTCCTTAATGTCATTAACATCTGTCGCCGATGTGAACGCATATAATTCTACAAAAATTTGAAACTTCGATATCCGCCGATCGGCAAGAATTAATACGTGCGCACAAGAACAACAAAGGTGGTAATATGAGAACGTTCAGGGGGCAAAAAAAGTAGCGATAATGACGAAATTAAACAGTAAAAATCGCTTTGCTGCCAATTTTCATTGTTTCTAATAATTTCCAAATCGACCTCCGACCTTCTTTCTGAACTCCTGTTGCGTATAAAAAAAAACGCGAGAGATTGAGCGCTGTTGAGAAAGAGCTGCGTGTTTGTCTCTCCACACTTACAGAATAAAATATTTGAAAATCATCGAAACAGACCTAAATATCACAATAAAATACTATTTCTGTTTCTAGCTACCGTAATCATATTATTCATGAGCAAACTTGCAAAAACATTTATTTGTAGCTCTGAATCGGAATGTGTCACGTCTTTCCCAGCTAAAGTTGACAAGCTATATTATTGATTTCGGTATTTTATTTTCATGCCGAAATGATCGACGTCAGTTAATTGCATAATATAGTTTATTTTCAAAAATCTCGTTTGGAGTTCCGCCACAATTTTAAATTGAAAAAAGTGTTCCGCAGTACAAAAAAGGTTGAAAAATCACTGTCCCAGAGAGTATTTTTTTCTTTAATTTTTGGTGACATTTTCGTCAGCCACAATCTCAACTCAACCCGTTTACTAATTGAATGGCAATTTTTTTTTTGATAGCACTTGTATCATTGTTACAAACGAGTTCGTAAATGAAAGAATCCAGGTTTCTGACTTCTGTCTTTTTTGCATGGTTTGTCAAATTATGAGAGATTTTCATTAAAAAGATACATCTTTATAAAAATCACGTATCGATGCATTTCTCAAATATAACATATGGATTTTATTTCCTCATTTCATTGCATTTCATGGAGCTCCATTTGAATTAAATATTTTCTGCGCTGTTGGAACCCTGCCCTGTGCAGCGTGTTCCCATTCGTCTAATTATATTTAAATTGTGGGATCGTTAAACGATTAACTGTTCACTAAATTATCAAGTTATAATATAATTATAACCGCCCACTCTGGGAATCACTGGTTTATACCACCTGGTAGTAAACAGTTAATAACCATGCCATTCATGTTCCAATCCAGAATCGCAATAAATTTTCAATACTGGTAATATTGGAGTGAGTTTAATCAAGTACATTAATATAACCGTGAATATTACTAACTTCGGTACTGGTTAACCATGTAATTTGTGTCCCAAACTGAAATTTTCAATAAGGATAATATATTAATTAGGCCAATCGCACAAATGTAGCCGTAAATCCTACACACCCGACCCTTGGTAGTTCTAGTAGCCAATACCCATACGTTTCATGTTGATATGTGTTCGAAGCTGGCAATCCTCGGTACTACCAGTAACCATACAATTCATATTGATAAGTGTTCGAAGCTGACAATCCTTGGTAGTCCAAGTAACCATACGATTCATATTGATAGGTGTTCGAAGCTGGCATTCCTTGGTAGTCCAAGTAACCATACGGTTCATACTGATAAGTGTTCGAATCTGGCAATTCTTGTTAGTCCAAGTAACCATACGGTTCATATTGATAAGTGTTCGAAGCTGACAATCCTTGGTAGTCCAAGTAACCATACGATTCATATTGATTCAAGTGTTCGAAGTAGGTTAATAAGTGTTCGAAGCTGGCAATATTCCTAATGCGCTGTTATTGAGTGCGAGTATTCATATCTTATATTCATGCGTGTATGTAATATGTATGACGCTTTATTATTGCAAATATTACGACTCTAAAATCGTTTATCAGGAGGTACCAAAGCTAACATGTCCTTATCATTCTGCATACCATATACCATTTTTTTTTATTAATCTTGGAACCCGTTTTCACCAGAGGGTATTAATGTAGTTGTTAATCCCCTCTCCCAAAATTCGTGTCCTAAAATTAAATTTCCTATAATATACTATAGCCGCAAATACCTTATAACCAGTATAGACCTTCATTGGTAGTGTTCCTAGAACCCATGCCCCTCATGTCCATAAGTTTTCAAATCTAGAAATATATTCCCTATTTCTTCATAGTTTATTTCGAGTATTAATATGTTATGTTCTTATAATAAATGTAGAATGTCTACAATCCCTGTGGCTAATTTAGAGGACCTCAATATTAGGTAAATATAACGCACAATGCCTATGGTACACAAACATTTTAAGCCGTTCAAGTTTGGAATATCTCGCGTCTCGTGTAAATTACTTGTATATCTATCAATAAATAATATCTGCAATTTTTTCGGGAAACCTGCTGACAAAGTATTAATTTTATTATATTGAGTATAAGCTCAGCTTTGGTTTGTCTGTCAAATGGAATTTATTTTGGAAAATCCTCTAGTCTAAATACTGTATAATATCATGATTCGGACAACTATCGTTTTTTTCTGGCTAATAAGTAATTCCAACCGAGTGTATCAATGTGAATTCTATGCGATTTGGCATTGGTTAACTACGCCATGCAAGCCACAAAATAAAATATCGTTTCCAGTGGCGATACTGTAACGCAGCAAATCAGCTAATAATTTTATTTAAACGAAAAATTAATATTTTTATTTTTTTAAACTTCTAGTATAAGCTACTCTGTGTCCCTGTTAATTACAACTCCAAAGATTGATAAGGACATAGTTTAAAAGACTATGTCTTTAACCAAATCTCTTTTCTGTATTTCTGTTAAATAGCATTTTTGTGATTTAAATAACTTGATAGTGTCTTAGGTCAACGAAATTTAGTTTCACCTAAAGTGTTCCGCGAGAGACATCCAGGTGTTCCGCGAAAAATTGCTCTTTCGAGGTATTATGACGTCATTTGAATAATATAAATAGCGTCGATTTGAAAACGGGGAGTCAGAGTTTTGGAAAGTCGGTATAAAAAACTTGTAACCAGATAAGAAATGACAGGCCATATTCCCTTTTAATGGACTTTATCTTATTCCCTTTTTTTAGTGATCCATTCCATTCTTGACCAAATAATGTTTCAAAAATGTGACCATTACACTCGACTATGGATGGAGTCATCATCGGAGTAGATTACATTCGTTGCATTTTGAAGCTTTTCTTGCTGTAATAATTAGGGCGTGGCATCATCAAAATGGTCAAGTGAAGTGTTGAATTAGCAAATTCCGTAAATAAAATTGTGAATTTCTCGGTAACGATTTTACCTATGATAATGGTCGCGTTATTGTTTTGTTGGAAAAGAAAACGTTAAAACTCGAGGTGATTAATTCTAATCAGCACAAAAGCAATTGGGCAGGCAATTCAGCACCAAGCAATTTTTTTGGCATCAGGTCGCGCATGTAAGATATCGTTAAAGAAGTGCTCTTCATCGTCATCTCGCCTAATGACCACGTAGAAATGCCTTTATTTCAGCTTTTAAATCAACATTCAGGATTCACGTAATCACAGATTTATCTTATCACAGTATCTAATTGATTTATTCCGGAAATAACACTGACACCAGTATGGACCATAAGAAACTCAATTACCGTCTCAATAAATGTGTGCGATAATATTATTCGCTTAAAACTGGGACGTTTAATTTGCCAACGGCGATGAGTTAGATCCAAGCCAGCGCAAAAGATAAAAGTTAGAATAAAATTGGAATTTGAAAGCGCTCCTTAATGTCATTAACATCTGTCGCCGATGTGAACGCATATAATTCTACAAAAATTTGAAACTTCGATATCCGCCGATCGGCAAGAATTAATACGTGCGCACAAGAACAACAAAGGTGGTAATATGAGAACGTTCAGGGGGCAAAAAAAGTAGCGATAATGACGAAATTAAACAGTAAAAATCGCTTTGCTGCCAATTTTCATTGTTTCTAATAATTTCCAAATCGACCTCCGACCTTCTTTCTGAACTCCTGTTGCGTATAAAAAAAAACGCGAGAGATTGAGCGCTGTTGAGAAAGAGCTGCGTGTTTGTCTCTCCACACTTACAGAATAAAATATTTGAAAATCATCGAAACAGACCTAAATATCACAATAAAATACTATTTCTGTTTCTAGCTACCGTAATCATATTATTCATGAGCAAACTTGCAAAAACATTTATTTGTAGCTCTGAATCGGAATGTGTCACGTCTTTCCCAGCTAAAGTTGACAAGCTATATTATTGATTTCGGTATTTTATTTTCATGCCGAAATGATCGACGTCAGTTAATTGCATAATATAGTTTATTTTCAAAAATCTCGTTTGGAGTTCCGCCACAATTTTAAATTGAAAAAAGTGTTCCGCGGTACAAAAAAGGTTGAAAAATCACTGTCCCAGAGAGTATTTTTTTCTTTAATTTTTGGTGACATTTTCGTCAGCCACAATCTCAACTCAACCCGTTTACTAATTGAATGGCAATTTTTTTTTTGATAGCACTTGTATCATTGTTACAAACGAGTTCGTAAATGAAAGAATCCAGGTTTCTGACTTCTGTCTTTTTTGCATGGTTTGTCAAATTATGAGAGATTTTCATTAAAAAGATACATCTTTATAAAAATCACGTATCGATGCATTTCTCAAATATAACATATGGATTTTATTTCCTCATTTCATTGCATTTCATGGAGCTCCATTTGAATTAAATATTTTCTGCGCTGTTGGAACCCTGCCCTGTGCAGCGTGTTCCCATTCGTCTAATTATATTTAAATTGTGGGATCGTTAAACGATTAACTGTTCACTAAATTATCAAGTTATAATATAATTATAACCGCCCACTCTGGGAATCACTGGTTTATACCACCTGGTAGTAAACAGTTAATAACCATGCCATTCATGTTCCAATCCAGAATCGCAATAAATTTTCAATACTGGTAATATTGGAGTGAGTTTAATCAAGTACATTAATATAA
Source organism: Styela clava (assembly GCF_964204865.1). Classification (NCBI taxonomy): domain Eukaryota; kingdom Metazoa; phylum Chordata; class Ascidiacea; order Stolidobranchia; family Styelidae; genus Styela; species Styela clava. Next base: position 15,104,818 of record NC_135260.1, on the reverse strand, counting down.
CCGTGAATATTACTAACTTCGGTACTGGTTAACCATGTAATTTGTGTCCCAAACTGAAATTTTCAATAAGGATAATATATTAATTAGGCCAATCGCACAAATGTAGCCGTAAATCCTACACACCCGACCCTTGGTAGTTCTAGTAGCCAATACCCATACGTTTCATGTTGATATGTGTTCGAAGCTGGCAATCCTCGGTACTACCAGTAACCATACAATTCATATTGATAAGTGTTCGAAGCTGACAATCCTTGGTAGTCCAAGTAACCATACGATTCATATTGATAGGTGTTCGAAGCTGGCATTCCTTGGTAGTCCAAGTAACCATACGGTTCATACTGATAAGTGTTCGAATCTGGCAATTCTTGTTAGTCCAAGTAACCATACGGTTCATATTGATAAGTGTTCGAAGCTGACAATCCTTGGTAGTCCAAGTAACCATACGATTCATATTGATTCAAGTGTTCGAAGTAGGTTAATAAGTGTTCGAAGCTGGCAATATTCCTAATGCGCTGTTATTGAGTGCGAGTATTCATATCTTATATTCATGCGTGTATGTAATATGTATGACGCTTTATTATTGCAAATATTACGACTCTAAAATCGTTTATCAGGAGGTACCAAAGCTAACATGTCCTTATCATTCTGCATACCATATACCATTTTTTTTTATTAATCTTGGAACCCGTTTTCACCAGAGGGTATTAATGTAGTTGTTAATCCCCTCTCCCAAAATTCGTGTCCTAAAATTAAATTTCCTATAATATACTATAGCCGCAAATACCTTATAACCAGTATAGACCTTCATTGGTAGTGTTCCTAGAACCCATGCCCCTCATGTCCATAAGTTTTCAAATCTAGAAATATATTCCCTACTTCTTCATAGTTTATTTCGAGTATTAATATGTTATGTTCTTATAATGAATGTAGAATGTATACAATCCCTGTGGCTAATTTAGAGGACCTCAATATTAGGTAAATATAACGCACAATGCCTGTTGTACACAAACATTTTAAGCCGTTCAAGTTTGGAATATCTCGCGTCTCGTGTAAATTACTTGTATATCTATCAATAAATAATATCTGCAATTTTTTCGGGAAACCTGCTGACAAAGTATTAATTTTATTATATTGAGTATAAGCTCAGCTTTGGTTTGTCTGTCAAATGGAATTTATTTTGGAAAATCCTCTAGTCTAAATACTGTATAATATCATGATTCGGACAACTATCGTTTTTTTCTGGCTAATAAGTAATTCCAACCGAGTGTATCAATGTGAATTCTATGCGATTTGGCATTGGTTAACTACGCCATGCAAGCCACAAAATAAAATATCGTTTCCAGTGGCGATACTGTAACGCAGCAAATCAGCTAATAATTTTATTTGAACGAAAAATTAATATTTTTATTTTTTTAAACTCCTAGTATAAGCTTAGCTACTCTGTGTCCCTGTTAATTACAACTCCAAAGATTGATAAGGACATAGTTTAAAAGACTATGTCTTTAACCAAATCTCTTTTCTGTATTTCTGTTAAATAGCATTTTTTGTGATTTAAATAACTTGATAGTGTCTTAGGTCAACGAAATTTAGTTTCACCTAAAGTGTTCCGCGAGAGACATCCAGGTGTTCCGCGAAAAATTGCTCTTTCGAGGTATTATGACGTCATTTGAATAATATAAATAGCGTCGATTTGAAAACGGGGAGTCAGAGTTTTGGAAAGTCGGTATAAAAAACTTGTAACTAGATAAGAAATGACAGGCCATATTCCCTTTTAATGGACTTTATTTTATTCCCTTTTTTTAGTGATCCATTCCATTCTTGACCAAATAATGTTTCAAAAATGTGACCATTATACTCGACTATGGATGGAGTCATCATCGGAGTAGATTACATTCGTTGCATTTTGAAGCTTTTCTTGCTGTAATAATTAGGGCGTGGCATCATCAAAATGGTCAAGTGAAGTGTTGAATTAGCAAATTCCGTAAATAAAATTGTGAATTTCTCGGTAACGATTTTACCTATGATAATGGTCGCGGTATTGTTTTGTTGGAAAAGAAAACGTTAAAACTCGAGGTGATTAATTCTAATCAGCACAAAAGCAATTGGGCAGGCAATTCAGCACCAAGCAATTTTTTTGGCATCAGGTCGCGCATGTAAGATATCGTTAAAGAAGTGCTCTTCATCGTCATCTCGCCTAATGACCACGTAGAAATGCCTTTATTTCAGCTTTTAAATCAACATTCAGGATTCACGTAATCACAGATTTATCTTATCACAGTATCTAATTGATTTATTCCGAAAATAACACTGACACCAGTATGGACCATAAGAAACTCAATTACCGTCTCAATAAATGTGTGCGATAATATTATTCGCTTAAAACTGGGACGTTTAATTTGCCAACGGCGATGAGTTAGATCCAAGCCAGCGCAAAAGATAAAAGTTAGAATAAAATTTGAATTTAAAAGCGCTCCTTAATGTCATTAACATCTGTCGCCGATGTGAACGCATATAATTCTACAAAAATTTGAAACTTCGATATCCGCCGATCGGCAAGAATTAATACGTGCGCACGAGAACAACAAAGGTGGTAATATGAAAACGTTCAGGGAGCAAAAAAAGTAGCGATAATGACGAAATCAAACAGTAAAAATCGCTTTGCTGCCAATTTTCATTGTTTCTAATAATTTCCAAATCGACCTCCGACCTTCTTTCTGAACTCCTGTTGCGTATAAAAAAAAAACGCGACGTTTTCGTCAAGTTTTTCCTAACATAACAATACCGAAACGACTATTATAGCATAAATGGTTATTACTCTGAAATTCACAATTGTATTTACAGTATTGTCAAGTTCAAGGTCAAATTACCGATACTGATGACGTCACAGCTCTTATTATTACTGCACAGACCACCCCCAATGCAAAAAAATTAAATTTTTTCGACGGAAATGCGCGTAGAACGACGTAAACAATCTCATACGCGCATTCACGCGTTAAAATTACCATTAATTTTACGTTTTTTTTACATACAAAAAATCTCCATACCTCTGCCAACTATGGAGCAGTCGAAATCATATTTATCAAAACAACACAGCGCCAGGAATGATCAGGGATAGTTAGTATGACTGAAAATACATGCTAAAGCAATAATAAGTCGTTATAAAGGAGTATTTTCTGTCTGAGCTGAGTCGACATTTTCAGACGTCTGACAGGCGATTTTGAAATCCACGCTATTTATACGATTCGCACTTTGCGTCACGGCTGGAAGGTTTTATCGCTTCTCTCATATCAGGGCATTACGTCAATAAACAGCTAAGAGCGATATTAACAGTAGGTTACCATGTGCTAGACTTAATAGCGTTGAGAATCCCATATGGACTAACGAGCGGCGAGAGAGTTAATGTCATTAACATCTGTCGCCGATGTGAACGCATATAATTCTACAAAAATTTGAAACTTCGATATCCGCCGATCGGCAAGAATTAATACGTGCGCACGAGAACAACAAAGGTGGTAATATGAAAACGTTCAGGGAGCAAAAAAAGTAGCGATAATGACGAAATCAAACAGTAAAAATCGCTTTGCTGCCAATTTTCATTGTTTCTAATAATTTCCAAATCGACCTCCGACCTTCTTTCTGAACTCCTGTTGCGTATAAAAAAAAAACGCGAGAGATTGAGAGCTGTTGAGAAAGAGCTGCGTGTTTGTCTCTCCACAATTACAGAATAAAATATTTGAAAATCATCGAAACAGACCTAAATATCACAATAAAATACCATTTCTGTTTCTAGCTACCGTAATCATAGTATTCATGAGCAAACTTGCAAAAACATTTATTTGTAGCTCTGAATCGGAATGTGTCACGTCTTTCCCAGCTAAAGTTGACAAGCTATATTATTCATTTCGGTATTTTATTTTCATGCCGAAATGATCGACGTCAGTTAATTGCATAATATAGTTTATTTTCAAAAATCTCGTTTGGAGTTCCGCCACAATTTTAAATTGAAAAAAGTGTTCCGCGGTACAAAAAAGGTTGAAAAATCACTGTTCCAGAGAGTATTTTTTTCTTTAATTTTTGGTGACATTTTCGTCAGCCACAATCTCAACTCAACCCGTTTACTAATTGAATGGCAATTTTTTTTTTGATAGCACTTGTATCATTGTTACAAACGAGTTCGTAAATGAAAGAATCCAGGTTTCTGACTTCTGTCTTTTTTGCATGGTTTGTCAAATTATGAGAGATTTTCATTAAAAAGATACATCTTTATAAAAATCACGTATCGATGCATTTCTCAAATATAACATATGGATTTTATTTCCTCATTTCATTGCATTTCATGGAGCTCCATTTGAATTAAATATTTTCTGCGCTGTTGGAACCCTGCCCTGTGCAGCGTGTTCCCATTCGTCTAATTATATTTAAATTGTGGGATCGTTAAACGATTAACTGTTCACTAAATTATCAAGTTATAATATAATTATAACCGCCCACTCTGGGAATCACTGGTTTATACCACCTGGTAGTAAACAGTTAATAACCATGCCATTCATGTTCCAATCCAGAATCGCAATAAATTTTCAATACTGGTAATATTGGAGTGAGTTTAATCAAGTACATTAATATAACCGTGAATATTACTAACTTCGGTACTGGTTAACCATGTAATTTGTGTCCCAAACTGAAATTTTCAATAAGGATAATATATTAATTAGGCCAATTGCACAAATGTAGCCGTAAATCCTACACACCCGTCCCTTGGTAGTTCTAGTAGCCAATACCCATACGTTTCATGTTGATATGTGTTCGAAGGTGGCAATCATCGGTACTACCAGTAACCATACAATTCATATGGATAAGTGTTCGAAGCTGACAATCCTTGGTAGTCCAAGTAACCATACGATTCATATTGATAGGTGTTCGAAGCTGGCATTCCTTGGTAGTCCAAGTAACCATACGGTTCATACTGATAAGTGTTCGAATCTGGCAATTCTTGTTAGTCCAAGTAACCATACGGTTCATATTGATAAGTGTTCGAAGCTGACAATCCTTGGTAGTCCAAGTAACCATACGATTCATATTGATTCAAGTGTTCGAAGTAGGTTAATAAGTGTTCGAAGCTAGCAATATTCCTAATGCGCTGTTATTAAGTGCGAGTATTCATATCTTATATTCATGCGTGTATGTAATATGTATGACGCTTTATTATTGCAAATATTACGACTCTAAAATCGTTTATCAGGAGGTACCAAAGCTAACATGTCCTTATCATTCTGCATACCATATACCATTTTTTTTATTAATCTTGGAACCCGTTTTCACCAGAGGGTATTAATGTAGTTGTTAATCCCCTCTCCCAAAATTCGTGTCCTAAAATTAAATTTCCTATAATATACTATAGCCGCAAATACCAGTATAGACCTTCATTGGTAGTGTTCCTAGAACCCATGCCCCTCATGTCCATAAGTTTTCAAATCTAGAAATATATTCCCTATTTCTTCATAGTTTATTTCGAGTATTAATATGTTATGTTCTTATAATGAATGTAGAATGTCTACAATCCCTGTGGCTAATTTAGAGGACCTCAATATTAGGTAAATATAACGCACAATGCCTGTGGTACACAAACATTTTAAGCCGTTCAAGCTTGGAATATCTCGCGTCTCGTGTAAATTACTTGTATATCTATCAATAAATAATATCTGCAATTTTTTCGGGAACCTGCTGACAAAGTATTAATTTTATTATATTGAGTATAAGCTCAGCTTTGGTTTGTCTGTCAAATGGAATTTATTTTGGAAAATCCTCTAGTCTAAATACTGTATAATATCATGATTCGGACAACTATCGTTTTTTTCTGGCTAATAAGTAATTCCAACCGAGTGTATCAATGTGAATTCTATACGATTTGGCATTGGTTAACTACACCATGCAAGCCACAAAATAAAATATCGTTTCCAGTGGCGATACTGTAACGCAGCAAATCAGCTAATAATTTTATTTAAACGAAAAATTAATATTTTTATTTTTTTAAACTTCTAGTATAAGCTTAGCTACTCTGTGTCCCTGTTAATTACAACTCCAAAGATTGATAAGGACATAGTTTAAAAGACTATGTCTTTAACCAAATCTCTTTTCTGTATTTCTGTTAAATAGCATTTTTTGTGATTTAAATAACTTGATAGTGTCTTAGGTCAACGAAATTTAGTTTCACCTAAAGTGTTCCGCGAGAGACATCCAGGTGTTCCGCGAAAAATTGCTCTTTCGAGGTATTATGACGTCATTTGAATAATATAAATAGCGTCGATTTGAAAACGGGGAGTCAGAGTTTTGGAAAGTCGGTATAAAAAACTTGTAACTAGATAAGAAATGACAGGCCATATTCCCTTTTAATGGACTTTATTTTATTCCCTTTTTTTAGTGATCCATTCCATTCTTGACCAAATAATGTTTCAAAAATGTGACCATTATACTCGACTATGGATGGAGTCATCATCGGAGTAGATTACATTCGTTGCATTTTGAAGCTTTTCTTGCTGTAATAATTAGGGCGTGGCATCATCAAAATGGTCAAGTGAAGTGTTGAATTAGCAAATTCCGTAAATAAAATTGTGAATTTCTCGGTAACGATTTTACCTATGATAATGGTCGCGGTATTGTTTTGTTGGAAAAGAAAACGTTAAAACTCGAGGTGATTAATTCTAATCAGCACAAAAGCAATTGGGCAGGCAATTCAGCACCAAGCAATTTTTTTGGCATCAGGTCGCGCATGTAAGATATCGTTAAAGAAGTGCTCTTCATCGTCATCTCGCCTAATGACCACGTAGAAATGCCTTTATTTCAGCTTTTAAATCAACATTCAGGATTCACGTAATCACAGATTTATCTTATCACAGTATCTAATTGATTTATTCCGAAAATAACACTGACACCAGTATGGACCATAAGAAACTCAATTACCGTCTCAATAAATGTGTGCGATAATATTATTCGCTTAAAACTGGGACGTTTAATTTGCCAACGGCGATGAGTTAGATCCAAGCCAGCGCAAAAGATAAAAGTTAGAATAAAATTGGAATTTAAAAGCGCTCCTTAATGTCATTAACATCTGTCGCCGATGTGAACGCATATAATTCTACAAAAATTTGAAACTTCGATATCCGCCGATCGGCAAGAATTAATACGTGCGCACGAGAACAACAAAGGTGGTAATATGAAAACGTTCAGGGAGCAAAAAAAGTAGCGATAATGACGAAATCAAACAGTAAAAATCGCTTTGCTGCCAATTTTCATTGTTTCTAATAATTTCCAAATCGACCTCCGACCTTCTTTCTGAACTCCTGTTGCGTATAAAAAAAAAACGCGAGAGATTGAGAGCTGTTGAGAAAGAGCTGCGTGTTTGTCTCTCCACAATTACAGAATAAAATATTTGAAAATCATCGAAACAGACCTAAATATCACAATAAAATACCATTTCTGTTTCTAGCTACCGTAATCATAGTATTCATGAGCAAACTTGCAAAAACATTTATTTGTAGCTCTGAATCGGAATGTGTCACGTCTTTCCCAGCTAAAGTTGACAAGCTATATTATTGATTTCGGTATTTTATTTTCATGCCGAAATGATCGACGTCAGTTAATTGCATAATATAGTTTATTTTCAAAAATCTCGTTTGGAGTTCCGCCACAATTTTAAATTGAAAAAAAGTGTTCCGCGGTACAAAAAAGGTTGAAAAATCACTGTTCCAGAGAGTATTTTTTTCTTTAATTTTTGGTGACATTTTCGTCAGCCACAATCTCAACTCAACCCGTTTACTAATTGAATGGCAATTTTTTTTTTGATAGCACTTGTATCATTGTTACAAACGAGTTCGTAAATGAAAGAATCCAGGTTTCTGACTTCTGTCTTTTTTGCATGGTTTGTCAAATTATGAGAGATTTTCATTAAAAAGATACATCTTTATAAAAATCACGTATCGATGCATTTCTCAAATATAACATATGGATTTTATTTCCTCATTTCATTGCATTTCATGGAGCTCCATTTGAATTAAATATTTTCTGCGCTGTTGGAACCCTGCCCTGTGCAGCGTGTTCCCATTCGTCTAATTATATTTAAATTGTGGGATCGTTAAACGATTAACTGTTCACTAAATTATCAAGTTATAATATAATTATAACCGCCCACTCTGGGAATCACTGGTTTATACCACCTGGTAGTAAACAGTTAATAACCATGCCATTCATGTTCCAATCCAGAATCGCAATAAATTTTCAATACTGGTAATATTGGAGTGAGTTTAATCAAGTACATTAATATAACCGTGAATATTACTAACTTCGGTACTAGTTAACCATGTAATTTGTGTCCCAAACTGAAATTTTCAATAAGGATAATATATTAATTAGGCCAATTGCACAAATGTAGCCGTAAATCCTACACACCCGTCCCTTGGTAGTTCTAGTAGCCAATACCCATACGTTTCATGTTGATATGTGTTCGAAGGTGGCAATCATCGGTACTACCAGTAACCATACAATTCATATGGATAAGTGTTCGAAGCTGACAATCCTTGGTAGTCCAAGTAACCATACGATTCATATTGATAGGTGTTCGAAGCTGGCATTCCTTGGTAGTCCAAGTAACCATACGGTTCATACTGATAAGTGTTCGAATCTGGCAATTCTTGTTAGTCCAAGTAACCATACGGTTCATATTGATAAGTGTTCGAAGCTGACAATCCTTGGTAGTCCAAGTAACCATACGATTCATATTGATTCAAGTGTTCGAAGTAGGTTAATAAGTGTTCGAAGCTAGCAATATTCCTAATGCGCTGTTATTAAGTGCGAGTATTCATATCTTATATTCATGCGTGTATGTAATATGTATGACGCTTTATTATTGCAAATATTACGACTCTAAAATCGTTTATCAGGAGGTACCAAAGCTAACATGTCCTTATCATTCTGCATACCATATACCATTTTTTTTATTAATCTTGGAACCCGTTTTCACCAGAGGGTATTAATGTAGTTGTTAATCCCCTCTCCCAAAATTCGTGTCCTAAAATTAAATTTCCTATAATATACTATAGCCGCAAATACCTTATAACCAGTATAGACCTTCATTGGTAGTGTTCCTAGAACCCATGCCCCTCATGTCCATAAGTTTTCAAATCTAGAAATATATTCCCTATTTCTTCATAGTTTATTTCGAGTATTAATATGTTATGTTCTTATAATGAATGTAGAATGTCTACAATCCCTGTGGCTAATTTAGAGGACCTCAATATTAGGTAAATATAACGCACAATGCCTGTGGTACACAAACATTTTAAGCCGTTCAAGCTTGGAATATCTCGCGTCTCGTGTAAATTACTTGTATATCTATCAATAAATAATATCTGCAATTTTTTCGGGAACCTGCTGACAAAGTATTAATTTTATTATATTGAGTATAAGCTCAGCTTTGGTTTGTCTGTCAAATGGAATTTATTTTGGAAAATCCTCTAGTCTAAATACTGTATAATATCATGATTCGGACAACTATCGTTTTTTTCTGGCTAATAAGTAATTCCAACCGAGTGTATCAATGTGAATTCTATACGATTTGGCATTGGTTAACTACACCATGCAAGCCACAAAATAAAATATCGTTTCCAGTGGCGATACTGTAACGCAGCAAATCAGCTAATAATTTTATTTAAACGAAAAATTAATATTTTTATTTTTTTAAACTTCTAGTATAAGCTTAGCTACTCTGTGTCCCTGTTAATTACAACTCCAAAGATTGATAAGGACATAGTTTAAAAGACTATGTCTTTAACCAAATCTCTTTTCTGTATTTCTGTTAAATAGCATTTTTTGTGATTTAAATAACTTGATAGTGTCTTAGGTCAACGAAATTTAGTTTCACCTAAAGTGTTCCGCGAGAGACATCCAGGTGTTCCGCGAAAAATTGCTCTTTCGAGGTATTATGACGTCATTTGAATAATATAAATAGCGTCGATTTGAAAACGGGGAGTCAGAGTTTTGGAAAGTCGGTATAAAAAACTTGTAACTAGATAAGAAATGACAGGCCATATTCCCTTTTAATGGACTTTATTTTATTCCCTTTTTTTAGTGATCCATTCCATTCTTGACCAAATAATGTTTCAAAAATGTGACCATTATACTCGACTATGGATGGAGTCATCATCGGAGTAGATTACATTCGTTGCATTTTGAAGCTTTTCTTGCTGTAATAATTAGGGCGTGGCATCATCAAAATGGTCAAGTGAAGTGTTGAATTAGCAAATTCCGTAAATAAAATTGTGAATTTCTCGGTAACGATTTTACCTATGATAATGGTCGCGGTATTGTTTTGTTGGAAAAGAAAACGTTAAAACTCGAGGTGATTAATTCTAATCAGCACAAAAGCAATTGGGCAGGCAATTCAGCACCAAGCAATTTTTTTGGCATCAGGTCGCGCATGTAAGATATCGTTAAAGAAGTGCTCTTCATCGTCATCTCGCCTAATGACCACGTAGAAATGCCTTTATTTCAGCTTTTAAATCAACATTCAGGATTCACGTAATCACAGATTTATCTTATCACAGTATCTAATTGATTTATTCCGAAAATAACACTGACACCAGTATGGACCATAAGAAACTCAATTACCGTCTCAATAAATGTGTGCGATAATATTATTCGCTTAAAACTGGGACGTTTAATTTGCCAACGGCGATGAGTTAGATCCAAGCCAGCGCAAAAGATAAAAGTTAGAATAAAATTGGAATTTAAAAGCGCTCCTTAATGTCATTAACATCTGTCGCCGATGTGAACGCATATAATTCTACAAAAATTTGAAACTTCGATATCCGCCGATCGGCAAGAATTAATACGTGCGCACAAGAACAACAAAGGTGGTAATATGAAAACGTTCAGGGAGCAAAAAAAGTAGCGATAATGACGAAATCAAACAGTAAAAATCGCTTTGCTGCCAATTTTCATTGTTTCTAATAATTTCCAAATCGACCTCCGACCTTCTTTCTGAACTCCTGTTGCGTATAAAAAAAAACGCGAGAGATTGAGAGCTGTTGAGAAAGAGCTGCGTGTTTGTCTCTCCACAATTACAGAATAAAATATTTGAAAATCATCGAAACAGACCTAAATATCACAATAAAATACCATTTCTGTTTCTAGCTACCGTAATCATAGTATTCATGAGCAAACTTGCAAAAACATTTATTTGTAGCTCTGAATCGGAATGTGTCACGTCTTTCCCAGCTAAAGTTGACAAGCTATATTATTGATTTCGGTATTTTATTTTCATGCCGAAATGATCGACGTCAGTTAATTGCATAATATAGTTTATTTTCAAAAATCTCGTTTGGAGTTCCGCCACAATTTTAAATTGAAAAAAGTGTTCCGCGGTACAAAAAAGGTTGAAAAATCACTGTTCCAGAGAGTATTTTTTTCTTTAATTTTTGGTGACATTTTCGTCAGCCACAATCTCAACTCAACCCGTTTACTAATTGAATGGCAATTTTTTTTTTGATAGCACTTGTATCATTGTTACAAACGAGTTCGTAAATGAAAGAATCCAGGTTTCTGACTTCTGTCTTTTTTGCATGGTTTGTCAAATTATGAGAGATTTTCATTAAAAAGATACATCTTTATAAAAATCACGTATCGATGCATTTCTCAAATATAACATATGGATTTTATTTCCTCATTTCATTGCATTTCATGGAGCTCCATTTGAATTAAATATTTTCTGCGCTGTTGGAACCCTGCCCTGTGCAGCGTGTTCCCATTCGTCTAATTATATTTAAATTGGGGGATCGTTAAACGATTAACTGTTCACTAAATTATCAAGTTATAATATAATTATAACCGCCCACTCTGGGAATCACTGGTTCATACCACCTGGTAGTAAACAGTTAATAACCATGCCATTCATGTTCCAATCCAGAATCGCAATAAATTTTCAATACTGGTAATATTGGAGTGAGTTTAATCAAGTACATTAATATAACCGTGAATATTACTAACTTCGGTACTGGTTAACCATGTAATTTGTGTCCCAAACTGAAATTTTCAATAAGGATAATATATTAATTAGGCCAATTGCACAAATGTAGCCGTAAATCCTACACACCCGTCCCTTGGTAGTTCTAGTAGCCAATACCCATACGTTTCATGTTGATATGTGTTTGAAGGTGGCAATCCTCGGTACTACCAGTAACCATACAATTCATATGGATAAGTGTTCAAAGCTGACAATCCTTGGTAGTCCAAGTAACCATACGATTCATATTGATAGGTGTTCGAAGCTGGCATTCCTTGGTAGTCCAAGTAACCATACGGTTCATACTGATAAGTGTTCGAATCTGGCAATTCTTGTTAGTCCAAGTAACCATACGGTTCATATTGATAAGTGTTCGAAGCTGACAATCCTTGGTAGTCCAAGTAACCATACGATTCATATTGATTCAAGTGTTCGAAGTAGGTTAATAAGTGTTCGAAGCTGGCAATATTCCTAATGCGCTGTTATTAAGTGCCAGTATTCATATCTTATATTCATGCGTGTATGTAATATGTATGACGCTTTATTATTGCAAATATTACGACTCTAAAATCGTTTATCAGGAGGTACCAAAGCTAACATGTCCTTATCATTCTGCATACCATATACCATTTTTTTTATTAATCTTGGAACCCGTTTTCACCAGAGGGTATTAATGTAGTTGTTAATCCCCTCTCCCAAAATTCGTGTCCTAAAATTAAATTTCCTATAATATACTATAGCCGCAAATACCTTATAACCAGTATATACCTTCATTGGTAGTGTTCCTAGAACCCATGCCCCTCATGTCCATAAGTTTTCAAATCTAGAAATATATTCCCTATTTCTTCATAGTTTATTTCGAGTATTAATATGTTATGTTCTTATAATGAATGTAGAATGTCTACAATCCCTGTGGCTAATTTAGAGGACCTCAATATTAGGTAAATATAACGCACAATGCCTGTGGTACACAAACATTTTAAGCCGTTCAAGTTTGGAATATCTCGCGTCTCGTGTAAATTACTTGTATATCTATCAATAAATAATATCTGCAATTTTTTCGGGAAACCTGCTGACAAAGTATTAATTTTATTATATTGAGTATAAGCTCAGCTTTGGTTTGTCTGTCAAATGGAATTTATTTTGGAAAATCCTCTAGTCTAAATACTGTATAATATCATGATTCGGACAACTATCGTTTTTTTCTGGCTAATAAGTAATTCCAACCGAGTGTATCAATGTGAATTCTATACGATTTGGCATTGGTTAACTACGCCATGCAAGCCACAAAATAAAATATCGTTTCCAGTGGCGATACTGTAACGCAGCAAATCAGCTAATAATTTTATTTAAACGAAAAATTAATATTTTTATTTTTTTAAACTTCTAGTATAAGCTTAGCTACTCTGTGTCCCTGTTAATTACAACTCCAAAGATTGATAAGGGTATAGTTTAAAAGACTATGTCTTTAACCAAATCTCTTTTCTGTATTTCTGTTAAATAGCATTTTTTGTGATTTAAATAACTTGATAGTGTCTTAGGTCAACGAAATTTAGTTTCACCTAAAGTGTTCCGCGAGAGACATCCAGGTGTTCCGCGAAAAATTGCTCTTTCGAGGTATTATGACGTCATTTGAATAATATAAATAGCGTCGATTTGAAAACGGGGAGTCAGAGTTTTGGAAAGTCGGTATAAAAAACTTGTAACCAGATAAGAAATGACAGGCCATATTCCCTTTTAATGGACTTTATCTTATTCCCTTTTTTTAGTGATCCATTCTATTCTTGACCAAATAATGTTTCAAAAATGTGACCATTATACTCGACTATGGATGGAGTCATCATCGGAGTAGATTACATTCGTTGCATTTTGAAGCTTTTCTTGCTGTAATAATTAGGGCGTGGCATCATCAAAATGGTCAAGTGAAGTGTTGAATTAGCAAATTCCGTAAATAAAATTGTTAATTTCTCGGTAACGATTTTACCTATGATAATGGTCGCGGTATTGTTTTGTTGGAAAAGAAAACGTTAAAACTCGAGGTGATTAATTCTAATCAGCACAAAAACAATTGGGCAGGCAATTCAGCACCAAGCAATTTTTTTGGCATCAGGTCGCGCATGTAAGATATCGTTAAAGAAGTGCTCTTCATCGTCATCTCGCCTAATGACCACGTAGAAATGCCTTTATTTCAGCTTTTAAATCAACATTCAGGATTCACGTAATCACAGATTTATCTTATCACAGTATCTAATTGATTTATTCCGAAAATAACACTGACACCAGTATGGACCATAAGAAACTCAATTACCGTCTCAATAAATGTGTGCGATAATATTATTCGCTTAAAACTGGGACGTTTAATTTGCCAACGGCGATGAGTTAGATCCAAGCCAGCGCAAAAGATAAAAGTTAGAATAAAATTGGAATTTAAAAGCGCTCCTTAATGTCATTAACATCTGTCGCCGATGTGAACGCATATAATTCTACAAAAATTTGAAACTTCGATATCCGCCGATCGGCAAGAATTAATACGTGCGCACAAGAACAACAAAGGTGGTAATATGAAAACGTTCAGGGAGCAAAAAAAGTAGCGATAATGACGAAATCAAACAGTAAAAATCGCTTTGCTGCCAATTTTCATTGTTTCTAATAATTTCCAAATCGACCTCCGACCTTCTTTCTGAACTCCTGTTGCGTATAAAAAAAAACGCGAGAGATTGAGAGCTGTTGAGAAAGAGCTGCGTGTTTGTCTCTCCACAATTACAGAATAAAATATTTGAAAATCATCGAAACAGACCTAAATATTAAAATACCATTTCTGTTTCTAGCTACCGTAATCATAGTATTCATGAGCAAACTTGCAAAAACATTTATTTGTAGCTCTGAATCGGAATGTGTCACGTCTTTCCCAGCTAAAGTTGACAAGCTATATTATTGATTTCGGTATTTTATTTTCATGCCGAAATGATCGACGTCAGTTAATTGCATAATATAGTTTATTTTCAAAAATCTCGTTTGGAGTTCCGCCACAATTTTAAATTGAAAAAAGTGTTCCGCGGTACAAAAAAGGTTGAAAAATCACTGTTCCAGAGAGTATTTTTTTCTTTAATTTTTGGTGACATTTTCGTCAGCCACAATCTCAACTCAACCCGTTTACTAATTGAATGGCAATTTTTTTTTTGATAGCACTTGTATCATTGTTACAAACGAGTTCGTAAATGAAAGAATCCAGGTTTCTGACTTCTGTCTTTTTTGCATGGTTTGTCAAATTATGAGAGATTTTCATTAAAAAGATACATCTTTATAAAAATCACGTATCGATGCATTTCTCAAATATAACATATGGATTTTATTTCCTCATTTCATTGCATTTCATGGAGCTCCATTTGAATTAAATATTTTCTGCGCTGTTGGAACCCTGCCCTGTGCAGCGTGTTCCCATTCGTCTAATTATATTTAAATTGTGGGATCGTTAAACGATTAACTGTTCACTAAATTATCAAGTTATAATATAATTATAACCGCCCACTCTGGGAATCACTGGTTTATACCACCTGGTAGTAAACAGTTAATAACCATGCCATTCATGTTCCAATCCAGAATCGCAATAAATTTTCAATACTGGTAATATTGGAGTGAGTTTAATCAAGTACATTAATATAACCGTGAATATTACTAACTTCGGTACTGGTTAACCATGTAATTTGTGTCCCAAACTGAAATTTTCAATAAGGATAATATATTAATTAGGCCAATTGCACAAATGTAGCCGTAAATCCTACACACCCGACCCTTGGTAGTTCTAGTAGCCAATACCCATACGTTTCATGTTGATATGTGTTCGAAGCTGGCAATCCTCGGTACTACCAGTAACCATACAATTCATATTGATATGTGTTCGAAGCTGACAATCCTTGGTAGTCCAAGTAACCATACGATTCATATTGATAGGTGTTCGAAGCTGGCATTCCTTGGTAGTCCAAGTAACCATACGGTTCATACTGATAAGTGTTCGAATCTGGCAATTCTTGTTAGTCCAAGTAACCATACGGTTCATATTGATAAGTGTTCGAAGCTGACAATCCTTGGTAGTCCAAGTAACCATACGATTCATATTGATTCAAGTGTTCGAAGTAGGTTAATAAGTGTTCGAAGCTGGCAATATTCCTAATGCGCTGTTATTAAGTGCGAGTATTCATATCTTATATTCATGCGTGTATGTAATATGTATGACGCTTTATTATTGCAAATATTACGACTCTAAAATCGTTTATCAGGAGGTACCAAAGCTAACATGTCCTTATCATTCTGCATACCATATACCATTTTTTTTATTAATCTTGGAACCCGTTTTCACCAGAGGGTATTAATGTAGTTGTTAATCCCCTCTCCCAAAATTCGTGTCCCAAAATTAAATTTCCTATAATATACTATAGCCGCAAATACCTTATAACCAGTATAGACCTTCATTGGTAGTGTTCCTAGAACCCATGCCCCTCATGTCCATAAGTTTTCAAATCTAGAAATATATTCCCTACTTCTTCATAGTTTATTTCGAGTATTAATATGTTATGTTCTTATAATGAATGTAGAATGTATACAATCCCTGTGGCTTATTTAGAGGACCTCAATATTAGGTAAATATAACGCACAATGCCTGTTGTACACAAACATTTTAAGCCGTTCAAGTTTGGAATATCTCGCGTCTCGTGTAAATTACTTGTATATCTATCAATAAATAATATCTGCAATTTTTTCGGGAAACCTGCTGACAAAGTATTAATTTTATTATATTGAGTATAAGCTCAGCTTTGGTTTGTCTGTCAAATGGAATTTATTTTGGAAAATCCTCTAGTCTAAATACTGTATAATATCATGATTCGGACAACTATCGTTTTTTTCTGGCTAATAAGTAATTTCAACCGAGTGTATCAATGTGAATTCTATGCGATTTGGCATTGGTTAACTACGCCATGCAAGCCACAAAATAAAATATCGTTTCCAGTGGCGATACTGTAACGCAGCAAATCAGCTAATAATTTTATTTAAACGAAAAATTAATATTTTTATTTTTTTAAACTTCTAGTATAAGCTTAGCTACTCTGTGTCCCTGTTAATTACAACTCCAAAGATTGATAAGGACATAGTTTAAAAGACTATGTCTTTAACCAAATCTCTTTTCTGTATTTCTGTTAAATAGCATTTTTTGTGATTTAAATAACTTGATAGTGTCTTAGGTCAACGAAATTTAGTTTCACCTAAAGTGTTCCGCGAGAGACATCCAGGTGTTCCGCGAAAAATTGCTCTTTCGAGGTATTATGACGTCATTTGAATAATATAAATAGCGTCGATTTGAAAACGGGGAGTCAGAGTTTTGGAAAGTCGGTATAAAAAACTTGTAACCAGATAAGAAATGACAGGCCATATTCCCTTTTAATGGACTTTATCTTATTCCCCTTTTTTAGTGATCCATTCCATTCTTGACCAAATAATGTTTCAAAAATGTGACCATTATACTCGACTATGGATGGAGTCATCATCGGAGTAGATTACATTCGTTGCATTTTGAAGCTTTTCTTGCTGTAACAATTAGGGCGTGGCATCATCAAAATGGTCAAGTGAAGTGTTGAATTAGCAAATTCCGTAAATAAAATTGTGAATTTCTCGGTAACGATTTTACCTATGATAATGGTCGCGGTATTGTTTTGTTGGAAAAGAAAACGTTAAAACTCGAGGTGATTAATTCTAATCAGCACAAAAGCAATTGGGCAGGCAATTCAGCACCAAGCAATTTTTTTGGCATCAGGTCGCGCATGTAAGATATCGTTAAAGAAGTGCTCTTCATCGTCATCTCGCCTAATGACCACGTAGAAATGCCTTTATTTCAGCTTTTAAATCAACATTCAGGATTCACGTAATCACAGATTTATCTTATCACAGTATCTAATTGATTTATTCCGGAAATAACACTGACACCAGTATGGACCATAAGAAACTCAATTACCGTCTCAATAAATGTGTGCGATAATATTATTCGCTTAAAACTGGGACGTTTAATTTGCCAACGGCGATGAGTTAGATCCAAGCCAGCGCAAAAGATAAAAGTTAGAATAAAATTGGAATTTGAAAGCGCTCCTTAATGTCATTAACATCTGTCGCCGATGTGAACGCATATAATTCTACAAAAATTTGAAACTTCGATATCCGCCGATCGGCAAGAATTGATACGTGCGCACAAGAACAACGAAGGTGGTAATATCAAAACGTTCAGGGGGCAAAAAAAGTAGCGATAATGACGAAATTAAACAGTAAAAATCGCTTTGCTGCCAATTTTCATTGTTTCTAATAATTTCCAAATCGACCTCCGACCTTCTTTCTGAACTCCTGTTGCGTATAAAAAAAAACGCGAGAGATTGAGAGCTGTTGAGAAAGAGCTGCGTGTTTGTCTCTCCACAATTACAGAATAAAATATTTGAAAATCATCGAAACAGACCTAAATATCACAATAAAATACCATTTCTGTTTCTAGCTACCGTAATCATAGTATTCATGAGCAAACTTGCAAAAACATTTATTTGTAGCTCTGAATCGGAATGTGTCACGTCTTTCCCAGCTAAAGTTGACAAGCTATATTATTGATTTCGGTATTTTATTTTCATGCCGAAATGATCGACGTCAGTTAATTGCATAATATAGTTTATTTTCAAAAATCTCGTTTGGAGTTCCGCCACAATTTTAAATTGAAAAAAGTGTTCCGCGGTACAAAAAAGGTTGAAAAATCACTGTTCCAGAGAGTATTTTTTTCTTTAATTTTTGGTGACATTTTCGTCAGCCACAATCTCAACTCAACCCGTTTACTAGTTGAATGGCAATTTTTTTTTTGATAGCACTTGTATCATTGTTACAAACGAGTTCGTAAATGAAAGAATCCAGGTTTCTGACTTCTGTCTTTTTTGCATGGTTTGTCAAATTATGAGAGATTTTCATTAAAAAGATACATCTTTATAAAAATCACGTATCGATGCATTTCTCAAATATAACATATGGATTTTATTTCCTCATTTCATTGCATTTCATGGAGCTCCATTTGAATTAAATATTTTCTGCGCTGTTGGAACCCTGCCCTGTGCAGCGTGTTCCCATTCGTCTAATTATATTTAAATTGTGGGATCGTTAAACGATTAACTGTTCACTAAATTATCAAGTTATAATATAATTATAACCGCCCACTCTGGGAATCACTGGTTCATACCACCTGGTAGTAAACAGTTAATAACCATGCCATTCATGTTCCAATCCAGAATCGCAATAAATTTTCAATACTGGTAATATTGGAGTGAGTTTAATCAAGTACATTAATATAACCGTGAATATTACTAACTTCGGTACTGGTTAACCATGTAATTTGTGTCCCAAACTGAAATTTTCAATAAGGATAATATATTAATTAGGCCAATTGCACAAATGTAGCCGTAAATCCTACACACCCGTCCCTTGGTAGTTCTAGTAGCCAATACCCATACGTTTCATGTTGATATGTGTTTGAAGGTGGCAATCCTCGGTACTACCAGTAACCATACAATTCATATGGATAAGTGTTCAAAGCTGACAATCCTTGGTAGTCCAAGTAACCATACGATTCATATTGATAGGTGTTCGAAGCTGGCATTCCTTGGTAGTCCAAGTAACCATACGGTTCATACTGATAAGTGTTCGAATCTGGCAATTCTTGTTAGTCCAAGTAACCATACGGTTCATATTGATAAGTGTTCGAAGCTGACAATCCTTGGTAGTCCAAGTAACCATACGATTCATATTGATTCAAGTGTTCGAAGTAGGTTAATAAGTGTTCGAAGCTGGCAATATTCCTAATGCGCTGTTATTAAGTGCCAGTATTCATATCTTATATTCATGCGTGTATGTAATATGTATGACGCTTTATTATTGCAAATATTACGACTCTAAAATCGTTTATCAGGAGGTACCAAAGCTAACATGTCCTTATCATTCTGCATACCATATACCATTTTTTTTATTAATCTTGGAACCCGTTTTCACCAGAGGGTATTAATGTAGTTGTTAATCCCCTCTCCCAAAATTCGTGTCCTAAAATTAAATTTCCTATAATATACTATAGCCGCAAATACCTTATAACCAGTATATACCTTCATTGGTAGTGTTCCTAGAACCCATGCCCCTCATGTCCATAAGTTTTCAAATCTAGAAATATATTCCCTATTTCTTCATAGTTTATTTCGAGTATTAATATGTTATGTTCTTATAATGAATGTAGAATGTCTACAATCCCTGTGGCTAATTTAGAGGACCTCAATATTAGGTAAATATAACGCACAATGCCTGTGGTACACAAACATTTTAAGCCGTTCAAGTTTGGAATATCTCGCGTCTCGTGTAAATTACTTGTATATCTATCAATAAATAATATCTGCAATTTTTTCGGGAAACCTGCTGACAAAGTATTAATTTTATTATATTGAGTATAAGCTCAGCTTTGGTTTGTCTGTCAAATGGAATTTATTTTGGAAAATCCTCTAGTCTAAATACTGTATAATATCATGATTCGGACAACTATCGTTTTTTTCTGGCTAATAAGTAATTCCAACCGAGTGTATCAATGTGAATTCTATACGATTTGGCATTGGTTAACTACGCCATGCAAGCCACAAAATAAAATATCGTTTCCAGTGGCGATACTGTAACGCAGCAAATCAGCTAATAATTTTATTTAAACGAAAAATTAATATTTTTATTTTTTTAAACTTCTAGTATAAGCTTAGCTACTCTGTGTCCCTGTTAATTACAACTCCAAAGATTGATAAGGGTATAGTTTAAAAGACTATGTCTTTAACCAAATCTCTTTTCTGTATTTCTGTTAAATAGCATTTTTTGTGATTTAAATAACTTGATAGTGTCTTAGGTCAACGAAATTTAGTTTCACCTAAAGTGTTCCGCGAGAGACATCCAGGTGTTCCGCGAAAAATTGCTCTTTCGAGGTATTATGACGTCATTTGAATAATATAAATAGCGTCGATTTGAAAACGGGGAGTCAGAGTTTTGGAAAGTCGGTATAAAAAACTTGTAACCAGATAAGAAATGACAGGCCATATTCCCTTTTAATGGACTTTATCTTATTCCCTTTTTTCAGTGATCCATTCTATTCTTGACCAAATAATGTTTCAAAAATGTGACCATTATACTCGACTATGGATGGAGTCATCATCGGAGTAGATTACATTCGTTGCATTTTGAAGCTTTTCTTGCTGTAATAATTAGGGCGTGGCATCATCAAAATGGTCAAGTGAAGTGTTGAATTAGCAAATTCCGTAAATAAAATTGTTAATTTCTCGGTAACGATTTTACCTATGATAATGGTCGCGGTATTGTTTTGTTGGAAAAGAAAACGTTAAAACTCGAGGTGATTAATTCTAATCAGCACAAAAGCAATTGGGCAGGCAATTCAGCACCAAGCAATTTTTTTGGCATCAGGTCGCGCATGTAAGATATCGTTAAAGAAGTGCTCTTCATCGTCATCTCGCCTAATGACCACGTAGAAATGCCTTTATTTCAGCTTTTAAATCAACATTCAGGATTCACGTAATCACAGATTTATCTTATCACAGTATCTAATTGATTTATTCCGGAAATAACACTGACACCAGTATGGACCATACGAAACTCAATTACCGTCTCAATAAATGTGTGCGATAATATTATTCGCTTAAAACTGGGACGTTTAATTTGCCAACGGCGATGAGTTAGATCCAAGCCAGCGCAAAAGATAAAAGTTAGAATAAAATTGGAATTTAAAAGCGCTCCTCAATGTCATTAACATCTGTCGCCGATGTGAACGCATATAATTCTACAAAAATTTGAAACTTCGATATCCGCCGATCGGCAAGAATTAATACGTGCGCACAAAAACAACAAAGGTGGTAATATGAAAACGTTCAGGGGGCAAAAAAAGTAGCGATAATGACGAAATTAAACAGTAAAAATCGCTTTGCTGCCAATTTTCATTGTTTCTAATAATTTCCAAATCGACCTCCGACCTTCTTTCTGAACTCCTGTTGCGTATAAAAAAAAAACGCGAGAGATTGAGAGCTGTTGAGAAAGAGCTGCGTGTTTGTCTCTCCACAATTACAGAATAAAATATTTGAAAATCATCGAAACAGACCTAAATATCACAATAAAATACCATTTCTGTTTCTAGCTACCGTAATCATATTATTCATGAGCAAACTTGCAAAAACATTTATTTGTAGCTCTGAATCGGAATGTGTCACGTCTTTCCCAGCTAAAGTTGACAAGCTATATTATTGATTTCGGTATTTTATTTTCATGCCGAAATGATCGACGTCAGTTAATTGCATAATATAGTTTATTTTCAAAAATCTCGTTTGGAGTTCCGCCACAATTTTAAATTGAAAAAAGTGTTCCGCGGTACAAAAAAAATTGAAAAATCACTGTTCCAGAGAGTATTTTTTTCTTTAATTTTTGGTGACATTTTCGTCAGCCACAATCTCAACTCAACCCGTTTACTAATTGAATGGCAATTTTTTTTTGATAGCACTTGTATCATTGTTACAAACGAGTTCGTAAATGAAAGAATCCAGGTTTCTGACTTCATTACCACAGTTGAAAATGTTTCTTTGGAAAAATGAGATTTCGGAAAACACCCCCGCTCGCTTTAAAATAACAAATTAATAGTTGTTCAGCTTGGGTTATATGGTTCGGGTTAGAAATGATTTGAAAATTTGAAATCTGCATTCGGGTGTTTTTTTTTTGAACTTGATGCTTCCATTGGATTTAATTTAAATCTGTCATTAACTTAACTCAATCTACCCGCCCTCCATTTGATCCAAATCTCATCGGAAAACTTGATTAGGGCGCTTTGTGCCAGACGCTTCCCGATACGCGTGTGCCTTTCGCTCAGTCGTGTCGCGTTGAAAATGAGAGAAATTTTTCATTTATTTATTTTTTGAAAGTTTTGTTTTGGTACCGCTCTGATAAATACAAGCGAAATCGACTCGACAACAAAGTCTCTCACGGAAGAAAAAATTACGTCACCGTTCTGGCAAGCCCAAACCTTGCTTTTGAAGCAAAGTGAATATTCAATTAACAAAGGGCGCATGTTTTCGCGAGTAATTTCGAGCGAGCGCATTTAATGTTTGTTTATTATTGTGCGGGTAATGATTACTAGCTTTTATACGCGCTGAAAACGATCGCTCGCTAGCTCAAATTACTTTCTTTCAAGTAATAACATATTCCTCTGTATATTTCTAACTTTGAAATACTTACAGACCTAAAACTCGGAGAATTGAAAATATGATAAAGAGAAATTACGTTCTACCGTGGCCACAAACAATCGGACAAGCATATATCATGCTTGAAAACGACGCAAAAGTTTCTTATTGCTTTTGTTTTGATTTACTCTTTTGACTTAGTGCACGATGAGACGTATACGTAAAGGATATTAACTCTTACTCAACAAACATATTAGGGTCACATTTTTATGAGCACCTAAGTGCTTTCCCGGCATAACAAATTAGTAGTTGTTCAGCTTGGGTTTGGGTTAGGAATGATTCAAAAATTTAAAATCTTATTCAGGGATGTGTTTTTTTTTTCTGAAATTAATTCTTCCATTGAATTGAATTTAAATCTGTCGTAACTTAAATGCCCGACTCAGATTTGTGTTTGGTGAATTTGAATTTTTATTTAAATAGAAAAAAATTCTGATAAATAATAATTCATTTCTAAGTCATTGTCGCATGGATGTCTTAGCCGTACAAAAATACATTGGAAAATGCCCAATGATGTTTATTGTTCTTACTTAAGTAAATCGGTAAAGATGGAAAGTAATAATGTTAAGCTAAATATTGGAGAAATGCAAGCAAACGTATCAACAAAAAAGCGCTGAACGTTTTCACGAATTTAAGAAAGAAATGAAATGGTCACTTCTAATTCTCTGATAACGCGTAATAAATTGGTAGATTTAAAAACACGCAACATGAGGACTTTTCTTTATTTTTCTAGAATTTTCTGATTTTGTCGTATTGATACTGATCAGTTTGTTTTTCATTAGAGCTTGCGAGTACTTTTGCAGAACAATGCTTTATTACACAATGGTATTTTGCAAAAATCTTAAGCTACGTGGTGAAGAGATGAAAATGAACTGCATAATTCTTGTTCCTAATACCATGTTTTATTTATACAAGATTCCCCACACTATATCTCCGCCATAACAAAAAGCTTGATCAGATGTTTGAAAGCCATGCACAACAACAGATTCATAAAAAAGACCAATTTATTGGTGCAAATATTTGACTGAAAACATATTAATTGAAAGCGAAAGTTTTTCGGATTTTGTCTCCATTAGTAAATTCATTAGAACCGTTAAGTTTTAATGTCAGACACGACATAGTTTTGGTGGTAAAAATTGTAAATCAAACAGCTGGGGTGTACAAATTATAATAAAGGAATAATAATACATACATTCATATAGTTTATGATTGTTATCAAATTGTTGTGTTTGATTATTACTCGATCTGTTTATCCTGGGTTTGTGCGCTTGATATTCCAACGGTTGACAACGGTTTTTGACTCCTTTTCAAAAGGTGCAGTCCGTCTGTCGGGTATCTAATGTAGCAAAGAAATGTGATTTCTTGTGATTGGTTGCTAAATCTGGTGGAGGCTGCAATGTTGCATATTTGACGCTTACACTGGATATTCATATTTTTGAGCGCATAGAAAACAGTTCCAAACAGGCTGGCAGGCCAGAAAATATCCAATTTAGACTGCACACATGCCGAGTCATATTAATTAAGCCCTCGCTTAATCGTTTGTTCTTCTATTTTAGCTGATCCTCTGCTAATAAGTGGACATTTAAACACTTGTTTGGATATACCAAGGGCATGCCACTATAATGTCGTATTACCATACAGTTCTTCAAATAGCCGCGTTTTCATTACTTTAACTTGTTTCTAATTTCAATGTTGGATAGTGTTAGATTAATTTTAGGTTAAAACACGTCCAACTAACTGTTAACTGAAGGCGCTTATATTCACCCAATATGCTGGATAATGCCTCTGCTACAAATGCCTAGCACTGGTTAAACTTGTGCGTGCACTGAACAATATACACAAAAGGAAACTAATTCATAATTTAAAGCCGAGATAAAATAATGATTATGAGAAAGAATGTGCTCGGGCGCTAAACTGTGTTTGGAAAGACAAAGTTTTGGCGTTGGATAATTTTAAATTTCGCCGACGGAAATGCTTTGCTTTTATTCATTTCGTATCACATTAATGAAATTTGAAGCGCCAAAAAATAAATAATAATACGCTCGTTGCGTAAATGAGCCTTGTTGGTTGTAATTGTGACAAAATTATACTACTTTGAGCATTTGAAAAAATAAAAATGCGGATTCTACTTGCTTTCATGCAGAGGAAAATATGGAATACATGTAAAGAATAAAAATGTCTGTCCATTCCACATTTTTTTCTGTAGCTCCTTGCGTTTCAGACTTATTCATTTTTTGTTGTTGTCAAGATCGTTTTTGATTTTACAGTTTTTTTTTCTCTTGGTTTTAAAAAGATCATTTATTGTGAATGTTTACACGCATTTTCTACTTGAGTCTCTTGCTTATCGTTTGTTCTCCTTTTCCCCCTAATAAGAGGTCATCTATGAACTTGTCCTGGAATCACGATGCCATGAAAATATAATGTAATTGTAACTTACGGGTCGTCTTCTGATAGTCTCGTTTTTATTACTTCAACTTGGTTCCAATTTTATTGCTCGATTCAAATTAGAATAATTTTAAGTTGAAACACGTCCAAATATTAACTGAGGGCAGCTAAAAATTGCTAGGTTCATTTTGCAATAATATCGTCTGGCTTGAATATTAATTTTTTAACGAATGTTCATATTACTATCGTGTATTGTTTACTTGTTTTATTTCATTATTAATTGAGGTATATTGGCTTTTCATTAATTTCAATTTCGGGTTGGAGTGGTTAAATGAGTGTTCTACCTTCTGCTTAAAACAAACATCAATGTCGTTATACAGTCAGTGCTGGTCAAAACTAAATTAAAAGGCTTTCGGTAAAAGGTATCGGGCATCGGTGATAATATTTGGTATCGGTATTCGTATTGATATCGGCTAAATGTAGACTGATATTTCCACGATAAGTAACTTTTTGATCAATTCCAGAATGTTTTTAAAAAGTAGCTCGAAATACTGATATGAAAATTATTTTTTGCTTTTCACGGTATTAGCCTCGTTAAGTATGAGCAATGCTGTTTCCCAACCGCGCGAATAGAAACGGGAATAGGATTATGACCTGATTTTAGCCATTTATCAGCCCAACTAATTTGGCTATTTTTGCAGCTCATTTTTTATATTGACATTTTTAACATTACATGGAAATTATGAGGAAATATATCAAACGGGAATTTTTAGATTTGTAAAATACAAAATACGACGTTATAATGGCATAAAATTCTGCGCTGGCAACTCGATGTATCAGTTAGATAGAGTGAGTAAACATTTATTTATTTTTAATTAATGTTGCTTATTAAATTATTAATGTTGCTATTGTTTGCATCTTTTGAAATTAAGTATGTTGTCGACATACTAATGTTGGACGTAAACTTTAGCAACCCTATACATCTACAATATGCGTTTCGACCTCTACAATAATCATTTCTATCACCACACTATTTGTCGTATTTCATCACATATTATTCGTCTCTCGTACATTGTTCATGTAGATTGGATATTTCATTGCCAGTAATGGACTACAATCATATTCAAAGTGGTGGAGTTGTTAATATTGTGAAACTAGAAGGTTATAAGTCTGAGGGAGTTGATGACGCGCAGCGTCACCGCCCAACACGTTATAGGCGCCTTGTAGAGCCTCATCATACGTAATAAGTTTCTTATAATTTACTTCCTCTACTATAAAAAGGCATAATAACTAAATGTATATATATTTTTACAGGATTACTCAATTATGAAACTTGAAGAATCTTTCTGTTTTTCAAAAGAAAATGAAACTCAATTATTCAAATAGGAAGAAGAGTTTTATTGAAGATAACTAAGATGTGCTAGCCACCAAATGCGTTGAGTCCACACACAAGACTTTGATATAGAAAAATTGACTGTTGGTTTGAAACTGTGTCCCATTGTCATACGTACTTTGAGATCGTATGCATGTGCACTGTTTACCAATATGTGGTCGCAAACAAATGCACTGGGCAGTACACACGAATGTATTTATATCAAATAAGACTGTTGTTTAAAACTATACCAAAATGCCATACACACTGTAGAAGGATTATAAGCGGAAGTTCAACATGGCTCGACCCGTGAAAAACTATTTATGTAATTTGAATAATTGCAAACAAATTCTTGATTATATATTCATTAATGAATTGAATAATAGCTCAGAAAACTAAATACAATTGTTATTTGTATTTTAACACCCTGTAATGCAATCGTTTATTTGATGTCCTGGTATGAAAAAATTAAAATAATTCTTTCGTTTTACGTTATACTTATATTTTAATTACTGTTATCGTATATTACTGATTTATTATTTATATTATTGTTTTTCACTGATATTGTACATTTTTTAATAAGCTTTTTTTTTAAATATGCTGCTTCCATGTTTGGCTATCTTATTTGTTATAATCATTATTTTCTATAGTATTTTTAGATATTTTTTAACAGGAAAACAAGATATCGTGAAGACAAAGGAAAAGTATTAACAGGGATCGCCATGGCTCTTTCACTATTAACATTTTATTTGTTATAGATAGATTTAGACCCATTCCCGCCATTAGGAAAAATAGGGTTTTTATTAGGCTTAGATATTTTTAATGTTATTCTAGCTTCTCAGGCACAGAACTATGAAGGGACTGGAAAAATTAAGAAAAGACGGATACAAGGGAAATCTACAAATAACATGTAAATATTTTTTACCAATTTTATTAGGCTTAGATATTGTTAATATTATCTTAGCTTCTCAGGCACAGAATTTTGAAGACACTGAAGAAATTGAAAAAAGACGGAACCTGAGACAAATCTAAAATACCGGTAAATATGTTATTATTATTATTATTATTGAATATTCATTATTAAAGCTTATTTAGTAATATGCTGTATCCATATTTGCCTATCTTTTTTGTCATAATCATTATTTTCTCTTCTATTTTAGAGATATTTTCAACAGGAAACAAGATATTGTGACACCGACAAAAAAAGAAAAGTATTAACAGGGATTACCATGGCTTTTTCACTATTAACATTTTATTTGTTATAGATAGATTTAGACCCATTCCCGCCATTAGGAAAAATAGGGTTTTTATTAGGCTTAGATATTTTTAATGTTATTCTAGCTTCTCAGGCACAGAACTATGAAGGGACTGGAAAAATTAAGAAAAGACGGATACAAGGAAAATCTACAAATTACATGTAAATATTTTTACCAATTTTATTAGGCTTAGATATTGTAAATATTATCTTAGCTTCTCAGGCACAGAATTTTGGAGGGAATTAAAGAAATTGAAAAAAGACGGAACCTGAGACAAATCTAAAATAACGGTAAATATGTTATTATTATTATTGAATATTTATTAATAAAGCTTTTCTTGATAATATGCTGTATCCATATTTGCCTATCTTATTTGTCATAATCATTATTTTCTCTTCTATTTTAGAGATATTTTCAACAGGAAACAAGATATTGTGACACCGACAGAAGAAGAAAAGTATTAACAGGGCTTGCCATGTTTTTTGTTTTGTTTTCAATATTTTATTTGGTATAGATAGATTTAGACCCATTCCCGCCATTAGGAATAATAGAGTTTTTATTAGGCTTAGATATTTTTAATGTTATTCTAGCTTCTCAGGCACAGAACTATGAAGGGACTGGAAAAATCAAGAAAAGACGGATACAAGGAAAATCTACAAGTTACATGTAAATATTTTTACCAATTTCATTAGGCTTAGATATTGTTAATATTATCTTAGCTTTTCAGGCACAGAATTTTGAAGGCACTGAAAAAATTGAAAAAAGACGGAACCAGAGACAAATCTAAAATACCAGTAAATATGTTATTATTATTATTGAATATTTATTAATAAAGCTTTTTTTGATAATATGCTGTATCCATATTTGCCTATCTTATTTGTCATAATCATTATTTTCTCTTCTATTTTAGAAATATTTTCAACAGGAAACAAGATATTGTGACACCGACAAAAGAAGAAAAGTATTAACAGGGATCGCAATGGCTTTTTCACTATTAACATTTTATTTGTTATAGATAGATTTAGACCCATTCCCGCCGTTAGGAAAAATAGGGTTTTTATTATGTTTAGATATTTTTAATGTTATTCTAGCTTCTCAGGCACAGAACTATGAAGGGACTGGAAAAATTAAGGAAAGACGGATACAAGGAAAATCTACAAAGTACATGTAATTATTTTTACTAATTTTATTAGGCTTAGAGATTGTTAATATTATCTTAGCTTCTCAGGCACAGAATTTTGAAGGCACTGAAGAAATTGAAAAAAGACGGAACCAGAGACAAATCTAAAATACCGGTAAATATGTTATTATTATTATTGAATATTTATTAATAAAGCTTTTTTTGATAATATGCTGTATCCATATTTGCGTATCTTATTTGTCATAATCCTTATTTTCTCTTCTATTTTAGAGATATTTTCAACAGGGAACAAGATATTGCGACACCGACAGAAGAAGAAAAGTATTAACAGACCCATTGCCGCCATCAGGAATAATAGAGTTTTTATTAGGTTTAGATATTTTTAATGTTATTCTAGCTTCTCAGGCACAGAACTATGAAGGGACTGGAAAAATTAAGAAAAGACGGATACAAGGAAAACCTACAAATTACATGTAAATATTTTTACCAATTTTATTAGGCTTAGATATTGTTAATATTATCTTAGCTTCTCAGGCACAGAATTTTGAAGGCACTGAAAAAATTGAAAAAAGACGGAACCAGAGACAAATCTAAAATACCGGTAAATATGTTATTATTATTATTGAATATTTATTAATAAAGCTTTTTTGATAATATGCTGTATCCATATTTGCCTATCTTATTTGTCATAATCAATATTTTCTCTTCTATTTTAGAGATATTTTCAACAGGAAACAAGATATTGTGACACCGACAAAAGAAGAAAAGTATTAACAGGGATCGCCATGGTTTTTCACTATTAACGTTTTATTTGTTATAGGTAGATTTAGACCCATTCCCGCCATTAGGAAAAATAGGGTTTTTATTAGGCTTAGATATTTTTAATGTTATTCTAGCTTCTCAGGCACAGAACTATGAAGGGACTGGAAAAATTAAGGAAAGACGGATACAAGGAAAATCTACAAATTACATGTAAATATTTTTTTACCAATTTTATTAGGCTTAGATATTGTAAATATTATCTTAGCTTCTCAGGCACAGAATTTTGAAAGCACTGAAGAAATTGAAAAAGGACGGAACCTGAGACAAATCTAAAATACCGGTAAATATGTTATTATTATTATTGAATATTTATTAATAAAGCTTTTTTTGATAATATGCTGTATCCATATTTGCCTATCTTGTTTGCCATAATCATTATTTTCTCTTCTATTTTAGAGATATTTTCAACAGGAAACAAGATATTGTGACACCGACAAAAGAAGAAAAGTATTAACAGAGATCGCCATGGCTTTTTCACTGTTAACATTTTATTTGTTATAGATAGATTTAGACCCATTCCCGCCATTAGGAAAAATAGGGTTTTTATTAGGCTTAGATATTTTTAATGTTATTCTAGCTTCTCAGGCACAGAACTATGAAGGAACTGAAAAAGACGGATACAAGGAAAATCTACAAATTACATGTAAATATTTTTTACCAATTTTATTAGGCTTAGATATTGTTAATTTTATCTTAGCTTCTCAGGCACAGAATTTTGAAGGCACTGAAGAAATTGAAAAAAGACGGAACCTGAGACAAATCTAAAATACCGGTAAATATGTTATTATTATTATTGAATATTTATTAATAAAGCTTTTGTTGATAATATGCTGTATCCATATTTGCC
This sequence comes from Styela clava, assembly GCF_964204865.1. Classification (NCBI taxonomy): domain Eukaryota; kingdom Metazoa; phylum Chordata; class Ascidiacea; order Stolidobranchia; family Styelidae; genus Styela; species Styela clava. The sequence goes on along the minus strand of NC_135260.1, from coordinate 15,073,622 downwards.
TATCTTATTTGCCATAATCATTATTTTCTCTTCTATTTTAGAGATATTTTCAACAGGAAACAAGATATTGTGACACCGACAAAAGAAGAAAAGTATTAACAGGGATCGCCATGGCTTTTTCACTGTTAACATTTTATTTGTTATAGATAGATTTAGACCCATTCCCGCCATTAGGAAAAATAGGGTTTTTATTAGGCTTAGATATTTTTAATGATATTCTAGCTTCTCAGGCACAGAACTATGAAGGAACTGGAAAAGACGGATACAAGGAAAATCTACAAATTACATGTAAATATTTTTTACCAATTTTATTAGGCTTAGATATTGTTAATATTATCTTAGCTTCTCAGGCACAGAATTTTGAAGGCACTGAAGAAATTGAGAAAAAAGACGGAACCAGAGACAAATCTAAAATACCGGTAAATATGTTATTATTAATATTGAATATTTATTAATAAAGCTTTTTTTGATAGTATGCTGTATCCATATTTGCCTATCTTATTTATCATAATCATTGTTTTCTCTTCTATTTTAGAGATATTTTCAACAGAAAACAAGATATTGTGACACCGACAAAAGAAGAAAAGTATTAACAGGGATCGCCATGGCTTTTTCACTATTAACATTTTATTTGTTATAGATAGATTTAGACCCATTCCCGCCATTAGGAAAATTAGGGTTTTTATTAGGCTTAGATATTTTTAATGTTATTCTAGATTCTCAGGCACAGAACTATGAAGGGACTGGAAAAATTAAGAAAAGACGGATACAAGGAAAATCTACAAATTACATGTAAATATTTTTTACCAATTTTATTAGGCTTAGATATTGTTAATATTATCTTAGCTTCTCAGGCACAGAATTTTGAAGGCACTGAAGAAATTGAAAAAAGACAGAACCTGAGACAAATCTAAAATACCGGTAAATATGTTATTATTATTAATATTATTGAATATTTATCATTAAATCTTTTTTAGTAATATGCTGTATCCATATTTGCCTATCTTATTTGTCATAATCATTATTTTCTCTTCTATTTTAGAGATATTTTCAACAGGAAACAAGATATTGTGACACCGACAGAAGAAGAAAAGTATTAACAGGGCTTGCCATGTTTTTTGTTTTGTTTTCAATATTTTATTTGGTATAGATAGATTTAGACCCTTTCCCGCCATTAGGAATAATAGAGTTTTTATTAGGCTTAGATATTTTTAATGTTATTCTAGCTTCTCAGGCACAGAACTATGAAGGGACTGGAAAAATTAAGAAAAGACGGATACAAGAAAAATCTACAAATTACATGTAAATATTTTCACTAATTTTATTAGGCTTAGATATTGTTAATATTATCTTAGCTTCTCAGGCACAGAATTTTGAAGGCACTGAAGAAATTGAAAAAAGACGGAACCTGAGACAAATCTAAAATACCGGTAAATATGTTATTATTATTATTGAATATTTATTAATAAAGCTTTTTTTGATAATATGCTGTATCCATATTTGCCTATCTTATTTGCCATAATCATTATTTTCTCTTCTATTTTAGAGATATTTTCAACAGGAAACAAGATATTGTGACACCGACAAAAGAAGAAAAGTATTAACAGGGATCGCCATGGCTTTTTCACTGTTAACATTTTATTTGTTATAGATAGATTTAGACCCATTCCCGCCATTAGGAAAAATAGGGTTTTTATTAGGCTTAGATATTTTTAATGTTATTCTAGCTTCGCAGGCACAGAACTATGAAGGAACTGGAAAAGACGGATACAAGGAAAATCTACAAATTACATGTAAATATTTTTTACCAATTTTATTAGGCTTAGATATTGTTAATATTATCTTAGCTTCTCAGGCACAGAATTTTGAAGGCACTGAAGAAATTGAGAAAAAAGACGGAACCAGAGACAAATCTAAAATACCGGTAAATATGTTATTATTATTATTGAATATTTATTAATAAAGCTTTTTTTGATAGTATGCTGTATCCATATTTGCCTATCTTATTTATCATAATCATTGTTTCTCTTCTATTTTAGAGATATTTTCAACAGGAAACAAGATATTGTGACACCGACAAAAGAAGAAAAGTATTAACAGGGATCGCCATGGCTTTTTCACTATTAACATTTTATTTGTTATAGATAGAATTAGACCCATTCCCGCCATTAGGAAAATTAGGGTTTTTATTAGGCTTAGATATTTTTAATGTTATTCTAGCTTCTCAGGCACAGAACTATGAAGGGACTGGAAAAATTAAGAAAAGACGGATACAAGGAAAATCTACAAATTACATGTAAATATTTTTTACCAATTTTATTAGGCTTAGATATTGTTAATATTATCTTAGCTTCTTAGGAACAGAATTTTGAAGGCACTGAAGAAATTGAAAAAAGACGGAACCTGAGACAAATCTAAAATACCGGTAAATATGTTATTATTATTATTATTATTGAATATTTATTATTAAATCTTCTTTAGTAATATGCTGTATCCATATTTGCCTATCTTATTTGTCATAATCATTATTTTCTCTTCTATTTTAGAGATATTTTCAACAGGAAACAAGATATTGTGACACCGACAGAAGAAGAAAAGTATTAACAGGGCTTGCCATGTTTTTTGTTTTGTTTTCAATATTTTATTTGGTATAGATAGATTTAGACCCATTCCCGCCATTAGGAAAAATAGGGTTTTTATTAGGCTTAGATATTTTTAATGATATTCTAGCTTCTCAGGCACAGAACTATGAAGGAACTGGAAAAGACGGATACAAGGAAAATCTACAAATTACATGTAAATATTTTTTACCAATTTTATTAGGCTTAGATATTGTTAATATTATCTTAGCTTCTCAGGCACAGAATTTTGAAGGCACTGAAGAAATTGAGAAAAAAGACGGAACCAGAGACAAATCTAAAATACCGGTAAATATGTTATTATTAATATTGAATATTTATTAATAAAGCTTTTTTTGATAGTATGCTGTATCCATATTTGCCTATCTTATTTATCATAAACATTGTTTTCTCTTCTATTTTAGAGATATTTTCAACAGGAAACAAGATATTGTGACACCGACAAAAGAAGAAAAGTATTAACAGGGATCGCCATGGCTTTTTCACTATTAACATTTTATTTGTTATAGATAGATTTAGACCCATTCCCGCCATTAGGAAAATTAGGGTTTTTATTAGGCTTAGATATTTTTAATGTTATTCTAGCTTCTCAGGCACAGAACTATGAAGGGACTGGAAAAATTAAGAAAAGACGGATACAAGGAAAATCTACAAATTACATGTAAATATTTTTTACCAATTTTATTAGGCTTAGATATTGTTAATATTATCTTAGCTTCTCAGGCACAGAATTTTGAAGGCACTGAAGAAATTGAAAAAAGACGGAACCTGAGACAAATCTAAAATACCGGTAAATATGTTATTATTATTAATATTATTGAATATTTATTATTAAATCTTTTTTAGTAATATGCTGTATCCATATTTGCCTATCTTATTTATCATAAACATTGTTTTCTCTTCTATTTTAGAGATATTTTCAACAGGAAACAAGATATTGTGACACCGACAGAAGAAGAAAAGTATTAACAGGGCTTGCCATGTTTTTTGTTTTGTTTTCAATATTTTATTTGGTATAGATAGATTTAGACCCTTTCCCGCCATTAGGAATAATAGAGTTTTTATTAGGCTTAGATATTTTTAATGTTATTCTAGCTTCTCAGGCACAGAACTATGAAGGGACTGGAAAAATTAAGAAAAGACGGATACATGAAAAATCTACAAATTACATGTAAATATTTTCACTAATTTTATTAGGCTTAGATATTGTTAATATTATCTTAGCTTCTCAGGCACAGAATTTTGAAGGCACTGAAGAAATTGAAAAAAGACGGAACCTGAGACAAATCTAAAATACCGGTAAATATGTTATTATTATTATTGAATATTTATTAATAAAGCTTTTTTTGATAATATGCTGTATCCATATTTGCCTATCTTATTTGCCATAATCATTATTTTCTCTTCTATTTTAGAGATATTTTCAACAGGAAACAAGATATTGTGACACCGACAAAAGAAGAAAAGTATTAACAGGGATCGCCATGGCTTTTTCACTGTTAACATTTTATTTGTTATAGATAGATTTAGACCCATTCCCGCCATTAGGAAAAATAGGGTTTTTATTAGGCTTAGATATTTTTAATGTTATTCTAGCTTCTCAGGCACAGAACTATGAAGGAACTGGAAAAGACAGATACAAGGAAAATCTACAAATTACATGTAAATATTTTCTACCAATTTTATTAGGCTTAGATATTGTTAATATTATCTTAGCTTCTCAGGCACAGAATTTTGAAGGCACTGAAGAAATTGGGAAAAAGACGGAACCAGAGACAAATCTAAAATACCGGTAAATATGTTATTATTATTATTGAATATTTATTAATAAAGCTTTTTTTGATAGTATGCTGTATCCATATTTGCCTATCTTATTTATCATAATCATTGTTTCTCTTCTATTTTAGAGATATTTTCAACAGGAAACAAGATATTGTGACACCGACAAAAGAAGGAAAGTATTAACAGGGATCGCCATGGCTTTTTCACTATTAACATTTTATTTGTTATAGATAGATTTAGACCCATTCCCGCCATTAGGAAAATTAGGGTTTTTATTAGGCTTAGATATTTTTAATGTTATTCTAGCTTCTCAGGCACAGAACTATGAAGCGACTGGAAAAATTAAGAAAAGACGGATACAAGGAAAATCTACAAATTACATGTAAATATTTTTTACCAATTTTATTAGGCTTAGATATTGTTAATATTATCTTAGCTTCTCAGGCACAGAATTTTGAAGGCACTGAAGAAATTGAAAAAAGACGGAACCTGAGACAAATCTAAAATACCGGTAAATATGTTATTATTATTATTATTATTGAATATTTATTATTAAATCTTCTTTAGTAATATGCTGTATCCATATTTGCCTATCTTATTTGTCATAATCATTATTTTCTCTTCTATTTTAGAGATATTTTCAACAGGAAACAAGATATTGTGACACCGACAGAAGAAGAAAAGTATTAACAGGGCTTGCCATGTTTTTTGTTTTGTTTTCAATATTTTATTTGGTATAGATAGATTTAGACCCATTCCCGCCATTAGGAAAAATAGGGTTTTTATTAGGCTTAGATATTTTTAATGATATTCTAGCTTCTCAGGCACAGAACTATGAAGGAACTGGAAAAGACGGATACAAGGAAAATCTACAAATTACATGTAAATATTTTTTACCAATTTTATTAGGCTTAGATATTGTTAATATTATCTTAGCTTCTCAGGCACAGAATTTTGAAGGCACTGAAGAAATTGAGAAAAAAGACGGAACCAGAGACAAATCTAAAATACCGGTAAATATGTTATTATTAATATTGAATATTTATTAATAAAGCTTTTTTTGATAGTATGCTGTATCCATATTTGCCTATCTTATTTATCATAATCATTGTTTTCTCTTCTATTTTAGAGATATTTTCAACAGGAAACAAGATATTGTGACACCGACAAAAGAAGAAAAGTATTAACAGGGATCGCCATGGCTTTTTCACTATTAACATTTTATTTGTTATAGATAGATTTAGACCCATTCCCGCCATTAGGAAAATTAGGGTTTTTATTAGGCTTAGATATTTTTAATGTTATTCTAGCTTCTCAGGCACAGAACTATGAAGGGACTGGAAAAATTAAGAAAAGACGAATACAAGGAAAATCTACAAATTACATGTAAATATTTTTTACCAATTTTATTAGGCTTAGATATTGTTAATATTATCTTAGCTTCTCAGGCACAGAATTTTGAAGGCACTGAAGAAATTGAAAAAAGACGGAACCTGAGACAAATCTAAAATACCGGTAAATATGTTATTATTATTATTGAATATTTATTAATAAAGCTTTTTTTGATAATATGCTGTATCCATATTTGCCTATCTTATTTGCCATAATCATTATTTTCTCTTCTATTTTAGAGATATTTTCAACAGGAAACAAGATATTGTGACACCGACAAAAGAAGAAAAGTATTAACAGGGATCGCCATGGCTTTTTCACTGTTAACATTTTATTTGTTATAGATAGATTTAGACCCATTCCCGCCATTAGGAAAAATAGGGTTTTTATTAGGCTTAAATATTTTTAATGTTATTCTAGCTTCTCAGGCACAGAACTATGAAGGAACTGGAAAAGACGGATACAAGGAAAATCTACAAATTACATGTAAATATTTTTTACCAATTTTATTAGGCTTAGATATTGTTAATATTATCTTAGCTTCTCAGGCACAGAATTTTGAAGGCACTGAAGAAATTGAGAAAAAAGACGGAACCAGAGACAAATCTAAAATACCGGTAAATATGTTATTATTATTATTGAATATTTATTAATAAAGCTTTTTTTGATAGTATGCTGTATTCATATTTGCCTATCTTATTTATCATAATCATTGTTTCTCTTCTATTTTAGAGATATTTTCAACAGGAAACAAGATATTGTGACACCGACAAAAGAAGAAAAGTATTAACAGGGATCGCCATAGCTTTTTCACTATTAACATTTTATTTGTTATAGATAGATTTAGACCCATTCCCGCCATTAGGAAAATTAGGGTTTTTATTAGGCTTAGATATTTTTATTGTTATTCTAGCTTCTCAGGCACAGAACTATGAAGGGACTGGAAAAATTAAGAAAAGACGGATACAAGGAAAATCCACAAATTACATGTAAATATTTTTTACCAATTTTATTAGGCTTAGATATTGTTAATATTATCTTAGCTTCTCAGGCACAGAATTTTGAAGGCACTGAAGAAATTGAAAAAAGACGGAACCTGAGACAAATCTAAAATACCGGTAAATATGTTATTATTATTATTATTATTGAATATTTATTATTAAATCTTCTTTAGTAATATGCTGTATCCATATTTGCCTATCTTATTTGTCATAATCATTATTTTCTCTTCTATTTTAGAGATATTTTCAACAGGAAACAAGATATTGTGACACCGACAGAAGAAGAAAAGTATTAACAGGGCTTGCCATGTTTTTTGTTTTGTTTTCAATATTTTATTTGGTATAGATAGATTTAGACCCATTCCCGCCATTAGGAAAATTAGGGTTTTTATTAGGCTTAGATATTTTTATTGTTATTCTAGCTTCTCAGGCACAGAACTATGAAGGGACTGGAAAAATTAAGAAAAGACGGATACAAGGAAAATCTACAAATTACATGTAAATATTTTTTACCAATTTTATTAGGCTTAGATATTGTTAATATTATCTTAGCTTCTCAGGCACAGAATTTTGAAGGCACTGAAGAAATTGAAAAAAGACGGAACCTGAGACAAATCTAAAATACCGGTAAATATGTTATTATTATTATTATTATTGAATATTTATTATTAAATCTTCTTTAGTAATATGCTGTATCCATATTTGCCTATCTTATTTGTCATAATCATTATTTTCTCTTCTATTTTAGAGATATTTTCAACAGGAAACAAGATATTGTGACACCGACAGAAGAAGAAAAGTATTAACAGGGCTTGCCATGTTTTTTGTTTTGTTTTCAATATTTTATTTGGTATAGATAGATTTAGACCCATTCCCGCCATTAGGAAAAATAGGGTTTTTATTAGGCTTAGATATTTTTAATGATATTCTAGCTTCTCAGGCACAGAACTATGAAGGAACTGGAAAAGACGGATACAAGGAAAATCTACAAATTACATGTAAATATTTTTTACCAATTTTATTAGGCTTAGATATTGTTAATATTATCTTAGCTTCTCAGGCACAGAATTTTGAAGGCACTGAAGAAATTGAGAAAAAAGACGGAACCAGAGACAAATCTAAAATACCGGTAAATATGTTATTATTAATATTGAATATTTATTAATAAAGCTTTTTTTGATAGTATGCTGTATCCATATTTGCCTATCTTATTTATCATAATCATTGTTTTCTCTTCTATTTTAGAGATATTTTCAACAGGAAACAAGATATTGTGACACCGACAAAAGAAGAAAAGTATTAACAGGGATCGCCATGGCTTTTTCACTATTAACATTTTATTTGTTATAGATAGATTTAGACCCATTCCCGCCATTAGGAAAATTAGGGTTTTTATTAGGCTTAGATATTTTTAATGTTATTCTAGCTTCTCAGGCACAGAACTATGAAGGGACTGGAAAAATTAAGAAAAGACGGATACAAGGAAAATCTACAAATTACATGTAAATATTTTTTACCAATTTTATTAGGCTTAGATATTGTTAATATTATCTTAGCTTCTCAGGCACAGAATTTTGAAGGCACTGAAGAAATTGAAAAAAGACGGAACCTGAGACAAATCTAAAATACCGGTAAATATGTTATTATTATTATTGAATATTTATTAATAAAGCTTTTTTTGATAATATGCTGTATCCATATTTGCCTATCTTATTTGCCATAATCATTATTTTCTCTTCTATTTTAGAGATATTTTCAACAGGAAACAAGATATTGTGACACCGACAAAAGAAGAAAAGTATTAACAGGGATCGCCATGGCTTTTTCACTGTTAACATTTTATTTGTTATAGATAGATTTAGACCCATTCCCGCCATTAGGAAAAATAGGGTTTTTATTAGGCTTAGATATTTTTAATGTTATTCTAGCTTCTCAGGCACAGAACTATGAAGGAATTGGAAAAGACGGATACAAGGAAAATCTACAAATTACATGTAAATATTTTTTACCAATTTTATTAGGCTTAGATATTGTTAATATTATCTTAGCTTCTCAGGCACAGAATTTTGAAGGCACTGAAGAAATTGAGAAAAAAGACGGAACCAGAGACAAATCTAAAATACCGGTAAATATGTTATTATTATTATTGAATATTTATTAATAAAGCTTTTTTTGATAGTATGCTGTATCCATATTTGCCTATCTTATTTATCATAATCATTGTTTTCTCTTCTATTTTAGAGATATTTTCAACAGGAAACAAGATATTGGGACACCGACAAAAGAAGAAAAGGATTAACAGGGATCGCCATGGCTTTTTCACTATTAACATTTTATTTGTTATAGATAGATTTAGACCCATTCCCGCCATTAGGAAAATTAGGGTTTTTATTAGGCTTAGATATTTTTAATGTTATTCTAGCTTCTCAGGCACAGAACTATGAAGGGACTGGAAAAATTAAGAAAAGACGGATACAAGGAAAATCTACAAATTACATGTAAATATTTTTTACCAATTTTATTAGGCTTAGGTATTGTTAATATTATCTTAGCTTCTCAGGCACAGAATTTTGAAGGCACTGAAGAAATTGAAAAAAGACGGAACCTGAGACAAATCTAAAATACCGGTAAATATGTTATTATTATTATTATCATTGAATATTTATTATTAAATCTTTTTTAGTAATATGCTGTATCCATATTTGCCTATCTTATTTGTCATAATCATTATTTTCTCTTCTATTTTAGAGATATTTTCAACAGGAAACAAGATATTGTGACACCGACAGAAGAAGAAAAGTATTAACAGGGCTTGCCATGTTTTTTGTTTTGTTTTCAATATTTTATTTGGTATAGATAGATTTAGACCCTTTCCCGCCATTAGGAATAATAGAGTTTTTATTAGGCTTAGATATTTTTAATGTTAGTTTAGCTTCTCAGGCACAGAACTATGAAGGGACTGGAAAAATTAAGAAAAGACGGATACAAGAAAAATCTACAAATTACATGTAAATATTTTCACTAATTTTATTAGGCTTCGATATTGTTAATATTATCTTAGCTTCTCAGGCACAGAAATTAGAAGGCACTGAAAAAATTGAAAAAAGACGGAACCAGAGCCAAATCTAAAATACCGGTAAATATGTTATTATTATTATTGAATATTTATTAATAAAGCTTTTTTTGATAATATGCTGTATACATATTTGCCTATCTTATTTGTCAAAATCATTATTTTCTCTTCTATTTTAGAGATATTTTCAACAGGAAACAAGATATTGTGACACCGACAAAAGGAGAAAAGTATTAACAGGGATCGCCATGGCTTTTTCACTATTAACATTTTATTTGTTATAGATAGATTTAGACCCATTCCCGCCATTAGGAAAAATAGGGTTTTTATTAAGCTCAGATATTTTTAATGTTGTTCTAGCTTCTCAGGCAGAGAACTATGAAGGGACTGGAAAAATTAAGAAAAGACGGATACAAGGAAAATCTACAAATTACATGTAAATATTTTTACTAATTTTATTAGGCTTAGATATTGTTAATATTATCTTAGCTTCTCAGGCACAGAATTTTGAAGGCACTGAAAAAATTGAAAAAAGACGGAACCAGAGACAAATCTAAAATACCGGTAAATATGTTATTATTTTTATTGAATATTTATTAATAAAGCTTTTTTTGATAATATGCTGTATCCATATTTGCCTATCTTATTTGTCATAATCATTATTTTCTCTTCTATTTTAGAGATATTTTCAACAGGAAACAAGATATTGTGACACCGACAGAAGAAGAAAAGTATTAACAGGGATCGCCATGGCTTTTTCACTATTAACATTTTATTTGTTATAGATAGATAGATTTAGACCCATTCCCGCCATTAGGAAAAATAGTGTTTTTAATAGGCTTAGATATTTTTAATGTTATTCTAGCTTCTCAGGCACAGAACTATGAAGGGACTGGAAAAATTAAGAAAAGACGGATACAAGGAAAATCTACAAATTACATGTAAATATTTTTACCAAATTTATTAGGCTTAGATATTTTTTATGATAAGAAGTTCAATTAGGTGAATTTTATTAATAAGTTCGATTTTATTGAATATTTAATTAAATGATATTTTTTTCAGAAGATTACTTACCAAGAAATAGAAGAAGCCAAACAATATCTGTGAAGACAATCACGATAAGGTATAATATAATGCATTAATGGGTTAATAATTAATAAGGGTTTTTATAATATTGGTAAAGTCTTGTATCCCAGATTGGTTAATTCGTTTGGAATTTAAATATGGGCATAGGGCGTTTCAGATTTTTCTGGAGCGCGATAGGACCCCATCAACAAGTCCTAACGAGTGGAAAAACCGACACCTCTTGGGTCCACATGGAAGATCGGTATTTTATTTTGACAATTTAGAAATACTTTTTTATTTTAATTATTAAAAAATACAATGTTACTATTTGCAATGAATATATATTACTTATTATTTCATTAAATATGTGACTACTGCACTTACTTCGCAATATGTTTTAGTTGTATTTTGCATATATATAATAAATGAAAAAATAGATCTGTTCAATAAAATAACGATTTTGACTGTTTTGTTCTATTCCGTATCGAAATGGCAGATCTAGTCGGGCTATTGAATTATAAATCTACCCAGCAATTGTCTGTATTAGACAAATATTATAAGTTCGCAATTGATGAGGGTTCCCGAAAGACTACAAAAAGAAATGCATTGAAAGGTCTCCAAGAAAATGGGTGAATTTTACTTTGCAACTCCACGCATGGGTGGTGAGCATAGTCAGTGTTACTTTGAAACGTGGGTGAGCATAGTTAGTTTTACTTTGCAACTTCATGCATAGCAGTTTTGCAACTTCATGAATGGGTGAGAGTTTTACTATGTAACTTCATGCATGAGTGAACATCACTTCATGCATGGATGAATGTAGTCAGATTCCGTCAATTTTACTTTGTAACATATAGTGAGCGTAGTCAGTTTTACTTTGTAACGTCATGCATGAGTGCATGGGTGAGCATAGTCATTTTTACTTTGTAACGTCATGAATAGCTGAGCGTAGTCAGTTTCACTTTATAGCGTCATGGGCGAGTCAGCGTAGTCAGTTTTACTTTGTAACGTCATGCATGAGTAAGTAAGCGTATTAGGTTCAATCAGTTTTACTTTGTAACTTCATGCATAAGTGAGCAAGTCAGTTTTACTTCGTAACTTCATGCATGGGTGAGCGTAGTCAGTTTTACTTTGTAACTTCTTGCATGGGCGAGCGTAGTCAGTTTTACTTTGTAACTTCATGCATGAGTGAGCATAGTCAGTTTTACTTTGTAACTTCATACATGGGCGAGCGTAGTCAGTTTTACTTTGTAACTTCATGCTAAGTGAGCATAGTCAGTATTACTTTGTAACTTCATGCATGGGTGAGCATTGTCAATCAGTTTTACTTAGCAACTTCATGCATGAGTGAGCATAGTCAGTTTTACTTTGTAACTTCATGCATGGGTCAGCGAATCAGTTTCACTTAGTAACTTCATGCATAAGTGAGCATAGTCAGTTTTACTTTGTAACTTCATGCATGAGTGAGCATAGTCAGTTTTACTTTGTAACGTCATGCATGGGAGAGCGTAGTTAGTTTCACTTTGGAACTTCATGCATGGGTGAGCGTAGTCGGTTCTACTTTGTTACTTCATGCATGAGTGAGCATAGTCAGTTTTACTTTATAGCGTCATGCGTGAGTCAGCGTAGTCAGTTTTACTTTTTAACGTCATGCATGAGTAAGTAAGCGTATTAGGTTCAATTAGTTTTACTTTGTAACTTCATGCATAAGTGAGCAAGTCAGTTTTACTTTGTAACTTCATGCATGAGTGAGCGTAGACAGTTTTACTTTGTAACTTCTTGCATGGGCGAGCGTAGTCAGTTTTCCTTTGTAACTTCTTGCATGGGCGAGCGTAGTCAGTTTTACTTTGTAACTTCATGCATGAGTGAGCATAGTCAGTTTTACTTTGTAACTTCATACATGGGCGAGCGTAGTCAGTTTTACTTTGTAACTTCATGCTAAGTGAGCATAGTCAGTATTACTTTGTAACTTCATGCATGGGTGAGCATTGTCAGTTTTACTTAGTAACATCATGCATGGGTCAGCGAATCAGTTTTACTTAGCAACTTCATGCATGAGTGAGCATAGTCAGTTTTACTTTGTAACTTCATGCATGGGTCAGCGAATCAGTTTCACTTAGTAACTTCATGCATAAGTGAGCATAGTCAGTTTTACTTTGTAACTTCATGCATGAGTGAGCATAGTCAGTTTTACTTTGTAACGTCATGCATGGGAGAGCGTAGTTAGTTTCACTTTGGAACTTCATGCATGGGTGAGCGTAGTCGGTTCTACTTTGTTACTTCATGCATGAGTGAGCATAGTCAGTTTTACTTTATAGCGTCATGCGTGAGTCAGCGTAGTCAGTTTTACTTTTTAACGTCATGCATGAGTAAGTAAGCGTATTAGGTTCAATTAGTTTTACTTTGTAACTTCATGCATAAGTGAGCAAGTCAGTTTTACTTTGTAACTTCATGCATGAGTGAGCGTAGACAGTTTTACTTTGTAACTTCTTGCATGGGCGAGCGTAGTCAGTTTTACTTTGTAACTTCTTGCATGGGCGAGCGTAGTCAGTTTTACTTTGTAACTTCATGCATGAGTGAGCATAGTCAGTTTTACTTTGTAACTTCATACATGGGCGAGCGTAGTCAGTTTTACTTTGTAACTTCATGCTAAGTGAGCATAGTCAGTATTACTTTGTAACTTCATGCATGGGTGAGCATTGTCAGTTTTACTTTGTAACTTCATGCATGAGTGAGCGTGGACAGTTTTACTTTGTAACTTCATGCATGAGTGAGCAAGTCAGTTTTACTTTGTAACTTCTTGCATAGGCGAGCGTAGTCAGTTTTACTTTGTAACTTCATGCATGAGTGAGCATGGTCAGTTTTACTTTGTAACTTTATGCATGGATGAGCATAGGCACTTTTACTTTGTAACTTCATGCATGGGTGAGCGTAGTCAGTTTTACTTTGTAACTTCTTGCATGGGCGAGCGTAGTCAGTTTTACTTTGTAACTTCATGCATGAGTGAGCATAGTCAGTATTACTTTGTAACTTCATGCATAAGTGAGCATAGGCTTTTTTTACTTTGTAACTTTATGCATGGGTCAGCGAATCAGTTTTACTTAGTAACCTCATGCATGGGTGAGCGTAGTCAGTTTTACTTTGTAACTTCTTGCACGGGCGAGCGTAGTCAGTTTTACTTTGTAACTTCATGCATGAGTGAGCATAGTCAGTTTTACTTTGTAACTTCATGCATGAGTGAGCATAGTCAGTTTTACTTTGTAACTTCATTCATGGGTGAACATAGTCAGTTTTACTTAGTAACTTCATACATGGGCGAGCGTAGTCAGTTTTACTTTGTAACTTCATGCATGAGTGAGCATAGTCAGTTTTACTTTGTAACTTCATGCATGGGTGAGCATAGTCAGTTTTACTTTGTAACGTCATGCATGGGAGGGCGTAGTTAGTTTTACTTTGGAACTTCATGCATGGGTGAGCATAGTCGGTTCTACTTTGTTACTTCATGCATGAGTGAGCATAGTCAGTTTTACTTTATAGCGTCATGCGTGAGTCAGCGTAGTCAGTTTCACTTTGTAACGTCATGCATGAGTAAGTAAACGTATTAGGTTCAATTAGTTTTACTTTGTAACTTCATGCATAAGTGAGCAAGTCAGTTTTACTTTGTAACTTCATGCATGAGTGAGCGTAGACAGTTTTACTTTGTAACTTCTTGCATGGGCGAGCGTAGTCAGTTTTACTTTGTAACTTCATGCATGAGTGAGCATAGTCAGTTTTACTTTGTAACTTTATGCATGGGTGAGCATAGGCACTTTTACTTTGTAACTTCATGCATGGGTGAGTGTAGTCAGTTTTACTTTGTAACTTCTTGCATGGGCGAGCGTAGTCAGTTTTACTTTGTAACTTCATGCATGAGTGAGCATAGTCAGTTTTACTTTGTAACTTCATGCATAAGTGAGCATAGGCTTTTTTTACTTTGTAACTTTATGCATGGGTCAGCGAATCAGTTTTACTTAGTAACCTCATGCATGGGTGAGCGTAGTCAGTTTTACTTTGTAACTTCTTGCACGGGCGAGCGTAGTCAGTTTTACTTTGTAACTTCATACATGGGCGAGCGTAGTCAGTTTTACTTTGTAACTTCATGCATGAGTGAGCATAGTCAGTTTTACTTTGTAACTTCATGCATGGGTGAGCATAGTCAGTTTTACTTAGTAACTTCATACATGGGCGAGCGTAGTCAGTTTTACTTTGTAACTTCATGCATGAGTGAGCATAGTCAGTTTTACTTTGTAACTTCATGCATGGGTGAGCATAGTCAGTTTTACTTTGTAACGTCATGCATGGGAGGGCGTAGTTAGTTTTACTTTGGAACTTCATGCATGGGTGAGCATAGTCGGTTCTACCTTGTTACTTCATGCATGAGTGAGCATAGTCAGTTTTACTTTATAGCGTCATGCGTGAGTCAGCGTAGTCAGTTTCACTTTGTAACGTCATGCATGAGTAAGTAAGCGTATTAGGTTCAATTAGTTTTACTTTGTAACTTCATGCATAAGTGAGCAAGTCAGTTTTACTTTGTAACTTCATGCATGAGTGAGCGTAGACAGTTTTACTTTGTAACTTCTTGCATGGGCGAGCGTAGTCAGTTTTACCTTGTAACTTCATGCATGAGTGAGCATAGTCAGTTTTACTTTGTAACTTTATGCATGGGTGAGCATAGGCACTTTTACTTTGTAACTTCATGCATGGGTGAGCGTAGTCAGTTTTACTTTGTAACTTCTTGCATGGGCGAGCGTAGTCAGTTTTACTTTGTAACTTCATGCATTAGTGAGCATAGTCAGTTTTACTTTGTAACTTCATGCATGAGTGAGCATAGGCCTTTTTTACTTTGTAACTTCATGCATGATTGAGCATATAGTCATTTTACTTTTAAACTTTATGCATGGGTCAGCGAATCAGTTTTACTTAGTAACCTCATGCATGAGAGAGCATAGTCAGTTTTACTCTGTAAATTCATGCACGAGTGAGTATAGTCAGTTTTACTTTGTAACTTCATGCATGAGTGAGCATAGTCAGTTTTACTTTGTAACTTCATGCATGGGTGAGCATAGTCAGTTTTACTTAGTAACTTCATGCATGGGTCAGCGAATCAGTTTTACTTAGTAACTTCATGCATGAGTGAGCATAGTCAGTTTTACTTTGTAACTTCATGCATGGGTCAGCGAATCAGTTTTACTTAGTAACTTCATGCATGAGTGAGCATAGTCAGTTTCACTTTGTAACTTCATGCATGAGTGAGCATAGTCAGTTTTACTTTGTAACTTCATGCTTGGGAGGGCGTAGTCAGTTTTACTTTGGAACTTCATGCATGGGAGAGCGTAGTAAGTTTTACTTTGTAACTTCATGCATGAGTGAGCATATTCAGTTTTACTTTGGAACTTCATGCATGGGAGAGCGTAGTCAGTTTTACTTTGGAACTTCATGCATGAGTGAGCATATTCAGTTTTACTTTGTAACTTCATGCATGAGTGAGCATAGTCAGTTTTACTTTGTAACTTCATGCATGGGAGAGCGTGGTCAGTTTACTTTGTAACTTCATGCATGAGTGAGAATAGTCAGTTTTACTTTGTAACTTCATGCATGGGTGAGCATTGTCAGTTTTACTTAGTAACTTCATGCATGAGTGAGCATAGTCAGTTTTACTTTGTAACTTCATGCATGGGTCAGCGAATCAGTTTTACTTAGTAACTTCATGCATGAGTGAGCATAGTCAGTTTCACTTTGTAACTTCATGCATGAGTGAGCATAGTCAGTTTTACTTTGTAACTTCATGCTTGGGAGGGCGTAGTCAGTTTTACTTTGGAACTTCATTCATGGGAGAGCGTAGTAAGTTTTACTTTGTAACTTCATGCATGAGTGAGCATGGTCAGTTTTACTTTGGAACTTCATGCATGGGAGAGCGTAGTCAGTTTTACTTTGGAACTTCATGCATGAGTGAGCATATTCAGTTTTACTTTGTAACTTCATGCATGAGTGAGCATAGTCAGTTTTACTTTGTAACTTCATGCATGGGAGAGCGTGGTCAGTTTACTTTGTAACTTCATGCATGAGTGAGAATAGTCAGTTTTACTTTGTAACTTCATGCATGGGTGAGCATTGTCAGTTTTACTTAGTAACTTCATGCATGGGTCAGCGAATCAGTTTTACTTAGCAACTTCATGCATGAGTGAGCATAGTCAGTTTTACTTTGTAACTTCATGCATGGGTCAGTGAATCAGTTTCACTTAGTAACTTCATGCATAAGTGAGCATAGTCAGTTTTACTTTGTAACTTCATGCATGAGTGAGCATAGTCAGTTTTACTTTGTAACGTCATGCATGGGAGAGCGTAGTTAGTTTCACTTTGGAACTTCATGCATGGGTGAGTGTAGTCGGTTCTACTTTGTTACTTCATGCACGAGTGAGCATAGTCAGTTTTACTTTATAGCGTCATGCGTGAGTCAGCGTAGTCAGTTTTACTTTTTAACGTCATGCATGAGTAAGTAAGCGTATTAGGTTCAATTAGTTTTACTTTGTAACTTCATGCATAAGTGAGCAAGTCAGTTTTACTTTGTAACTTCATGCATGAGTGAGCGTAGACAGTTTTACTTTGTAACTTCTTGCATGGGCGAGCGTAGTCAGTTTTACTTTGTAACTTCTTGCATGGGCGAGCGTAGTCAGTTTTACTTTGTAACTTCATGCATGAGTGAGCATAGTCAGTTTTACTTTGTAACTTCATACATGGGCGAGCGTAGTCAGTTTTACTTTGTAACTTCATGCTAAGTGAGCATAGTCAGTATTACTTTGTAACTTCATGCATGGGTGAGCATTGTCAGTTTTACTTAGTAACTTCATGCATGGGTCAGCGAATCAGTTTTACTTAGCAACTTCATGCATGAGTGAGCATAGTCAGTTTTACTTTGTAACTTCATGCATGGGTCAGCGAATCAGTTTCCCTTAGTAACTTCATGCATAAGTGAGCATAGTCAGTTTTACTTTGTAACTTCATGCATGAGTGAGCATAGTCAGTTTTACTTTGTAACGTCATGCATGGGAGAGCGTAGTTAGTTTCACTTTAGAACTTCATGCATGGGTGAGCGTAGTCGGTTCTACTTTGTTACTTCATGCATGAGTGAGCATAGTCAGTTTTACTTTATAGCGTCATGCGTGAGTCAGCGTAGTCAGTTTTACTTTTAAACGTCATGCATGAGTAAGTAAGCGTATTAGGTTCAATTAGTTTTACTTTGTAACTTCATGCATGAGGGAGCGTAGACAGTTTTACTTTGTAACTTCATGCATGAGTGAGCAAGTCAGTTTTACTTTGTAACTTCTTGCATAGGCGAGCGTAGTCAGTTTTACTTTGTAACTTCATGCATGAGTGAGCATAGTCAGTTTTACTTTGTAACTTTATGCATGGGTGAGCATAGGCACTTTTACTTTGTAACTTCATGCATGGGTGAGCGTAGTCAGTTTTACTTTGTAACTTCTTGCATGGGCGAGCGTAGTCAGTTTTACTTTGTAACTTCATGCATGAGTGAGCATAGTCAGTTTTACTTTGTAACTTCATGCATAAGTGAGCATAGGCTTTTTTTACTTTGTAACTTTATGCATGGGTCAGCGAATCAGTTTTACTTAGTAACCTCATGCATGGGTGAGCGTAGTCAGTTTTACTTTGTAACTTCTTGCACGGGCGAGCGTAGTCAGTTTTACTTTGTAACTTCATACATGGGCGAGCGTAGTCAGTTTTACTTTGTAACTTCATGCATGAGTGAGCATAGTCAGTTTTACTTTGTAACTTCATGCATGGGTGAGCATAGTCAGTTTTACTTAGTAACTTCATACATGGGCGAGCGTAGTCAGTTTTACTTTGTAACTTCATGCATGAGTGAGCATAGTCAGTTTTACTTTGTAACTTCATGCATGGGTGAGCATAGTCAGTTTTACTTTGTAACGTCATGCATGGGAGGGCGTAGTTAGTTTTACTTTGGAACTTCATGCATGGGTGAGCATAGTCGGTTCTACTTTGTTACTTCATGCATGAGTGAGCATAGTCAGTTTTACTTTATAGCGTCATGCGTGAGTCAGCGTAGTCAGTTTCACTTTGTAACGTCATGCATGAGTAAGTAAGCGTATTAGGTTCAATTAGTTTTACTTTGTAACTTCATGCATAAGTGAGCAAGTCAGTTTTACTTTGTAACTTCATGCATGAGTGAGCGTAGACAGTTTTACTTTGTAACTTCTTGCATGGGCGAGCGTAGTCAGTTTTACTTTGTAACTTCATGCATGAGTGAGCATAGTCAGTTTTACTTTGTAACTTTATGCATGGGTGAGCATAGGCACTTTTACTTTGTAACTTCATGCATGGGTGAGCGTAGTCAGTTTTACTTTGTAACTTCTTGCATGGGCGAGCGTAGTCAGTTTTACTTTGTAACTTCATGCATGAGTGAGCATAGTCAGTTTTACTTTGTAACTTCATGCATAAGTGAGCATAGGCTTTTTTTACTTTGTAACTTTATGCATGGGTCAGCGAATCAGTTTTACTTAGTAACCTCATGCATGGGTGAGCGTAGTCAGTTTTACTTTGTAACTTCTTGCACGGGCGAGCGTAGTCAGTTTTACTTTGTAACTTCATACATGGGCGAGCGTAGTCAGTTTTACTTTGTAACTTCATGCATGAGTGAGCATAGTCAGTTTTACTTTGTAACTTCATGCATGGGTGAGCATAGTCAGTTTTACTTAGTAACTTCATACATGGGCGAGCGTAGTCAGTTTTACTTTGTAACTTCATGCATTAGTGAGCATAGTCAGTTTTACTTTGTAACTTCATGCATGGGTGAGCATAGTCAGTTTTACTTTGTAACGTCATGCATGGGAGGGCGTAGTTAGTTTTACTTTGGAACTTCATGCATGGGTGAGCATAGTCGGTTCTACTTTGTTACTTCATGCATGAGTGAGCATAGTCAGTTTTACTTTATAGCGTCATGCGTGAGTCAGCGTAGTCAGTTTCACTTTGTAACGTCATGCATGAGTAAGTAAGCGTATTAGGTTCAATTAGTTTTACTTTGTAACTTCATGCATAAGTGAGCAAGTCAGTTTTACTTTGTAACTTCATGCATGAGTGAGCGTAGACAGTTTTACTTTGTAACTTCTTGCATGGGCAAGCGTAGTCAGTTTTACCTTGTAACTTCATGCATGAGTGAGCATAGTCAGTTTTACTTTGTAACTTTATGCATGGGTGAGCATAGGCACTTTTACTTTGTAACTTCATGCATGGGTGAGCGTAGTCAGTTTTACTTTGTAACTTCTTGCATGGGCGAGCGTAGTCAGTTTTACTTTGTAACTTCATGCATTAGGGAGCATAGTCAGTTTTACTTTGTAACTTCATGCATGAGTGAGCATAGGCCTTTTTTACTTTGTAACTTCATGCATGATTGAGCATATAGTCATTTTACTTTGAAACTTTATGCATGGGTCAGCGAATCAGTTTTACTTAGTAACCTCATGCATGAGAGAGCATAGTCAGTTTTACTCTGTAAATTCATGCACGAGTGAGTATAGTCAGTTTTACTTTGTAACTTCATGCATGACTGAGCAGAGTCAGTTTTACTTTGTAACTTCATGCATGGGTGAGCATAGTCAGTTTTACTTAGTAACTTCATGCATGGGTCAGCGAATCAGTTTTACTTAGTAACTTCATGCATGAGTGAGCATAGTCAGTTTTACTTTGTAACTTCATGCATGGGTCAGCGAATCAGTTTTACTTAGTAACCTCATGAATGAGTGAGCATAGTCAGTTTCACTTTGTAACTTCATGCATGAGTGAGCATAGTCAGTTTTACTTTGTAACTTCATGCTTGGGAGGGCGTAGTCAGTTTTACTTTGGAACTTCATGCATGGGAGAGCGTAGTAAGTTTTACTTTGTAACTTCATGCATGAGTGAGCATATTCAATTTTACTTTGTAACTTCATGCATGAGTGAGCATGGTCAGTTTTACTTTGGAACTTCATGCATGGGAGAGCGTAGTCAGTTTTACTTTGGAACTTCATGCATGAGTGAGCATATTCAGTTTTACTTTGTAACTTCATGCATGAGTGAGCATAGTCAGTTTTACTTTGTAACTTCATGCATGGGAGAGCGTGGTCAGTTTACTTTGTAACTTCATGCATGAGTGAGAATAGTCAGTTTTACTTTGTAACTTCACGCATTTTGTAACTTCATGCATGAGTGAGAGTAGTCGGTTTTACTTTGGAACTTCATGCATGAGTGAGCATAGTCAGTTTTACTTTGGAACTTCATACATGGGGTTGTACTTTGTAACTTCATGCATGGGGTGAGCGTACTTGTAACTTCATGCGTGGGTGAGCATAGTCAGTTATACTTTGTAACATCATGCATGAGTGAGCGTAGTCAGTTTTACCTTGTAACATACTCAGTTTTAATATAAAACTTCATGCGTCGGTGAGTGTATTCAGTTTTACTTTGGAACGTCATTCATGCATGAGTGAGCTTAGTCAGTTTCAATTTGTAACGTCATGTATGAGTGAGCGAAGTCAGTTCACATTTTTAACGTCATGCATGAGTGAGCGTGGTCAGTTTCACTTTCTAACGTCATGCATGAGTGCACTAAGTCAGTTTACTTTGTAACGCCATGCATGAGTGAGCGTAGTCAGTTTTACTTTGTAACTTCATGCATGGGTGGACGTAGATACACCAAAGAAATTGCTGACTAGCATGACGGAGTATAGCAAGTTAAAAACCATAAAGGGGGGAATCGTTTTTCGTGCTTGGGAAGAATCAGATAAAATAAATATTTGACGAGAGAGTCGTGCTTGAGGAGACCCAATAAAATTTAAATTTGACAAAAGAGAGACACCACCATAAGTATATCTCATTCTGCATGTACACTTGTGCAAGTGATCATTTCTATAGAAAATTTTCTTTCTAGGGTCACTTTGGCGACGATCTCCATGTTTAAACCAGAAACGTGACAATTTATACCAACCAATTTCGACACGCAGTTTTGTACATATATGTTGAGCAATACAACAGAGTGTGTCCATATGATATGTAGGGTATAAGCGACTTAGTACTTATGATGAGGATCTACATTCTACAAGAAGCCTATAACGTGTTGGGCGGTGATATTTTGCGCTATTAACTTCCTTTTATGTATAACCTGCCAGATTTCTCGATAATTAAAAACTCCACCACTTTGAATATGATTGAAATATATTGCAGTCGATGAAATACCGACAAGTAAATGTGATGAATGAAACAACAAAATTGTGTGGTGATAAAAACAAATGATTCCAATATCGTAGATATAGACGTGTGAATAATTTTTGCAATGTAGAGGGCCCAATAAATGGATATAGTAATGTTGAGAGTTGCTAAAGTTTACGACCAACCCAGCAGGCAGGTTAAAACATACTTTATTCTAAAATATGCAAACAATAGCAACATTAAATTATGCAAAATAAATCAAACTCCTAACTCTAAATAAATAGTAAACAGCCAAATGGCAATGATTCAAAATAATAAATAAACAAGAATGAGAGAAAAAAAAAAGACATATAAAGGGTTTTGTTTACGCCGACAGGCCTATTCCTGCCCACAAACAGATGGTGAAATTGTTTCAAAAAAGGGAGTAATTTATGAGCGGTCAACCAAATAACAAAGCTCAATGACCGATATCTTGAAATAAACCCTGTCAAATATATACAAAATAAAACAAAGAAACTTTGTCTGCAACATGCTACGTCGAGATGGTAATCAATTAATTTTAGTCTCTGCTTAAGATAGTTATTTAACCCAATGTCAGGCATTCAAACTTGCACAAGGTTTTAAAATGCCAGATCAAGCCCCATAAACGGCGCTCCAGAAGTGTGTGTACAAATATGGTGGTAACTAATTTTGTTGGGCCACTTTACATTAAGGACAAAAACCTATGTTAAGGAGTATTTTTACTTGGCCAACACAGGCAGCCCGATTTCAAAATATAACGAAAATAAGGAAAATCTGAATGAAGGTATGGCTTAACCCAGTTCACATACTACGCAAATATATAACTTATAAACTTATGGCATTGTGTAAAATATGAACCAGCTTGCAATTTTATTTACAATTACCAGAATAATAATGAACGTGAAAGACTTCTAACATTTTCCCCCCATGTTTGTTTTCTGTTACAATATTCAAACATAGGTGAAGCAAGTATTTGCCTGAAGCAGAGGGCTAAGATTTTTTGCAATCTTGTAATTTCCATGTCATACGATGCATCTGTTATTGAAGTTGACGTTTGCTATCTGTGCCCAAATCGTACGGTAGCCTACTTTCAGTTGATTAATTTTTGCTGGCATAGTTTCGGAAGATTCACAAAGTTGCAAAACAATCGCAATAACGTTTGTAAATTAGATTGTAGTCCATTATTTATAGGTCAAGAGCAGTGTAATGAAACGTAATGAAGACTTGGATAATGCTGTCAGAAGAAAGAAACATATATAATCCAGTACCGACAGGCTGTGGCTGCTAGGACGTGTTACCGTAAATCAGGGGTGCACAACCTTTTTGGTATTGGCGGCCACATTGCATTTATTTTTATACAATACGGCCGCCAGGAGGTTAATAGCCCGAAGGCGCGCGAAATTATTTGGCTTCATGACGTCATAACCGCGTATTTGACCCGTGCGAGGTGCACTCTGCCCAATTATGAAGTATGTAGGACTACTTGGAAGTATAATATTCGCATTTTAAAAGTTTTTTTTTTTCGGTGGACCTATTCTAGAGCAGATATATTCTGCAAGTTGCATAATGGTTGCACAATTTTGAAAAAAATCGAAAGTCGGGGAGGGGCGGTCGCCCCCATTTTTTCGTCCCCAAAAGTATAATAAAATGTCAAATATTTTTATGAATTCATTCTATAAAATTTTGCAAAGAATTGTAGCAATTTAATGACTTCTTTAGTCTTGCATGTGGGCAGATAAACTTGCAAAGTCAGGTAACTGGCAGCAAATACTCCATCTAGATTGTGACGCATCGTGTCGTCTGACTTTTTTGCAGTGCTTCTGTTTTGCTTGGACGGCCGCATTTTTTTTCGCGACGGCCGCAGGTCGTGCACCGTTGCCGTAAATGATTGGGAACTACTGAATTAAGTAATAGAATCAGGTGCTTCTGGCAATAATGAAAATGGGCACCACAGAAATATCTGCACTTTAGTAATTTCCATAGACGATTTTTCAATGGGCTCAGTGTTTAGAATTAGACTAATTGGCAGATTCGAATCAGTCAAACGACATATACCTCGATATTGGCCGGTTGAAATAAAATACTCAAATAATAATTTGAATCTGTTTGTGAAGGATGAAAAAGCTGACTGAACGTAAGAAGTTTGGTTCGCGGATGCACTTCTCAAATTATCTTACGCATCTTTTCGCAATTACTCATTTTTATCGAAAAAACTAAAATGATCAAGAGCTAAAATGAGATATTATTTTATTTCCACGAATACTGTAAAAGTGTAAAGCAAACGCAAACGATAGTTTCAGATGAACGACTTCCATTCAGCTATAACAACACTTCCTTTAAAACAATCCAGTATGTGTATTGTAATTTTTGTGAGTTAATTAGCCTAGTCGTGGGTTGTCATGCGTGACGTTATTGAATAAGCTAGATTCTGATACACCAGGGCAGGGCAGGATCAGCACACGATACAGGTGGTCGTGGTAAAAAAGGGAGGGCATGACAGCAGGCCAAGAAACATAAAAATGGTGGTGGTAGAAACCTGGGTAGAGAATAGAAATTAGCGAGTGCGGTCCCGTGGAGGAAAATAATAAAAACGAGCAAGCAAATCGTCAGTCGATAAATAATACAATACAAGTAAAATGAAATCTGGCGAACTCGGCGACCACATACACCACATAACGTTTGCACCTAATATATGACTAAGTATTCGAGTTCGGTACTACCGAAGTATGTAAACCAATATGGCGTGCACCGGGACGAATTATGTGTATCAGGTTAGGGTTAGGCCATAATTTTATTCCAATTTTCCTTATTTTGTTTTATTTCAAGTTAGGGGACTAGCCAAGATACTCTCGTAGTATTTGTACCTGAAATTATGGCCTAACCCCAACGTGGTACATATACTACGTTCCGG
This sequence comes from Styela clava, assembly GCF_964204865.1. NCBI lineage: Eukaryota > Metazoa > Chordata > Ascidiacea > Stolidobranchia > Styelidae > Styela > Styela clava. The sequence continues at coordinate 15,048,485 of NC_135260.1, read as the reverse complement.
TGTCCGCCATCTTGTTACGCATACTTAAGGAGCACCGGCTATCGTGTCCATCTATTTGAGTATCGTTCTTTTATTATTTCAAATATAGTCTGATGGTGAAGATGAATAGAAGGAGGTAAAGTAATTGCTGACGTGTAAGTATGTCCACGGTGCAATATACTGCAAGAAAGTATTGGCTGAAGCAATGAGGTAGCTAGTGGAACATTCTAGAGCGCATATGCTGTAGGCAATATGCTTTGTTCATGAAAAAAGTGCAAAGCGAAATAAAGATCGCAGAAAATCGACTTTCAAAGTATACAATGCAGTAAATTTCTACTAGACTCCGTATAGCGAGCGACTCATACGTTGAGTAAGTCTGTTGGCGCTTTTCTAATTTGGTGTTGGCATAATATAATTTGGTGACGTTTCAATGCAGACAAACTTAATCAAGGAATAATGATATGGTAAGAACGCTGGCGTGTAATGAAAAATATTATCACAGGGTAAAATCAAATCTAGAAACACATTTATTTATAGAAGTTTGACATTCCTCAAACTCTCGTCTTTGTTCATGTGTCGCAATTCGAAAAATATTCTTTTCCTTTGATGTGTCTGAATAGCTGAGTCAATTAACTGGCCAAGTTTAATTTAAGTCGCCAATCCGAATCAGTAAAAAAATATAGTTCCCAGGTTATTCGTTCCTAATGCGAAGTCTTGAATAATTAGAAAAGCCATAAGCATCTCGAACAGTGGTATCTTCAGAACAAAATTTTAATATATATCGTAATTTCTACAGTCTGTACGGCAAAGTATATTATATTTCCAAACCGCGTAACTATATGACCAGGCTCATTGACTAGATTCGAGCATTGAATTTCCAACTTTTTCGCGGAATATAATGATTCAAGGCATGATGATTCAATGATTAAACAAGAATCGTTTAATTTTAGAAAGTTAGATAAGTCTTTGGCAATATTTAATTAAGCAAATTCACAAAAGGGTAATTTACCCTGTACAAAGATCTGCATAATGAATTTCAACACTTGTGACAGGAGCCGTTGTAAGTTAGGTGGAAGTTGTCTATTTTCGTATATAATTTTTGATAAAATTAAAACGCACTATAATGTTTTTGTTTCTAATAAATACGTGCATTCCGCCCTTTCTTTACCACTTATATATTTTGACATTTCAGTTTTGTAATGCGAGAATTATCCTCTTTTACTTTTAAGTTGACCTGTTATGACTCAACACGGTATGTAACTATGATTTTTACAATATAATATATATTTCCCATTATTTGTTCTTTCAGGGAAAAAATGGGCTTGAAAAATATTCGCAAAGGGTTGGAGATATCGTTCAACTCTTCTTATCATATAACGAGGTATTAAAAAAGCTATTGTGGACATTCCAACATCTTGTTCAATATTTGTATCATTGCGGTTGACATACAGACAAAACGAAATTAATCAAAATTACATGAAGAACGTATTACAGGAACAAAACAAAACAGCACCATTTGTTTTGTGAATTATTGAGGAGCTTTAAAAAAATCATCCAATTAGTTTTTGATTTTCAAAAAAATTCTTTACGGCTTTATGCTTAGCAAGAGTTATTTGCAAACTTCAGAATGTGAAATTCAGCTACAGAGCAACAACATTAAAAAATTTAGTTAGATAGCAAGATTTCATTTTAGGTAAATAATGATGCAGCATTCACTATAACAGATATTACTAAAGTTGTAGGAGCAATTTACAAGGTAAGGAAAATATTACATTTGGGATATTGTCGTTGAATAGCCATAAATTTGACTTGATAAATTCATAAAAAATATTTTTTTTGTTATTATTTGCTATACACTATCAAATACATCTATTTTGAATCATTTTTAGTTTGAATTGAGTTTCAATTTGAAAAACAAACAAAAAAATGAAAATTTCTTCTGGTTTTTCAGAATATAATCTTATATTACACGCAATGGGTCAGTAAAACAGTTGAAAACTCCGGTCTGTGTTGTATTGTGTTCGAGCATTTTCTGGAAAAGGGCGAATGCCGCTTAATCTACGTTGTAATTGTTTGCACCAAAATTGTTCAGGGAAGAAATATTGTTGACGGTGAAAATCTCTTGAACTTGTCCCATCCAATTCGTTTTCAATCATTTCAAAAGTTATATAATGCTGTCAGTGTTCATCAACCCTGTTAAAGATGCTAATGACGTTATTTTCCAGAATTCGTATGACCCAGCCAATGAGGAATATATCATAAATGAATTCCTTCGGCGATTAAATGAGGCAGCAAATACAAATATTGAATAGAAGTTGATTTTTCGTCGGGAATATATGCTAACAAAGCCGGCTTCATAGAAAACTAAAATCGAATGAGGAATCTATTAGCGTTGGTTGGCTATGCCTGATAACTAAATATTAATGAAAATAAAGCTGACCAATTGAGACAGACAATCTTAAACAGGAACTTTCACAGTTATGAGTTTGAAATCTTACACTAAATGTAGATATAATGAGATTTTTGTACGTTTTAGTGAGTTTTTTGGTAGTTTTTGCATGTTTTAGCTTGATAAATGACAAATAACGATCAATGTGTTTGGACAATATTCTATACAAATATTGAATAGAAGTTGATTTTTCGTCGGGAATATATGCTAACAAAGCAGGCTTCATAGAAAACTAAATTCGAATGAGGAATCTATTAGCCTTGGTTGGCTATGCCTGATAACTAAATATTAATGAAAATAAAGCTGACCAATTGAAACAGACAATCTAAAACGGAAACTTTCTCAGTTATGAGTGTGAAATCTTACACTAAATGTAGATATAGTGAGATTTTTGTACGTTTTAGTGAGTTTTTTGGTAGTTTTTGCATGTTTTAGCTTGATAAATGACAAATAACGATCAATGTGTTTGGACAATAAAAGTGCTTGTTTTGTATTGCACTGTTTACCTATACTTGACACTATTGTGGCCCGCAAACAATACAAAAATAATTGTGGGGCCCGCGTGTACCCAGTGTATATAGAATACGTCAGCGTCGGAAAGTTCTCAACAACTTCTATCATTTTTTTGCTGTTCCGGTGAAGATATCCGGTCGATATCTTTTGTTAGGTCACTTTCATATTTCTTCCTATCTCTATTCAAGAATCGATATTTTTTTCCGTCTATGTAATCAGAATGTAGAAGAAACGTTTTAAAACTGCTTTTTTCGATATTGTTATCGTACAAATGTGATGATACTCCACGTTCGGTTGATTTATAGTCGATGTTTACAGCACATCCTGCGATACTGTCGATCGTTATGTTAGTATTTAGAACATTGAACCATTCTCCGTTTGATATGTCTCCGTTCAGCTGATGCGCCGAATCATGTCCGTGAACACTTTACTCATTGCTGCCATACGTTGCAGTTAAAAATATGAGAACATGAGAGAACATGGAGCCATAAAATAAAATGTTTCTTTCCATCTTCACCAACCAACAATAAAATTATTCGGGTACAGTTGTTTGCCAGGGCAACCTGTGAAAACTCAATGCTGCTGGATGCAAGAGCATAACATGTCGTTTTGCTTTATGTGTTTTTTCATTCCGATTGTAATGATATTGAAGACGTACTTAAGGGTAAACAGTACATCTCGCTTTTTATGTGCGATTCAAGCATGGATGAAACTTTTTCAAGCAAGGAATGTATATCGATATACCGTGAATTCACACGACCATCTGATGTATGTTTTCTAGGCATATATATGATAGAACCAATTTTGGGCATATCTTGAATGCATATTTCAAACGTATTTTGCGTATATTAAGTAGCTTCTATATTTAGTATAAATAAATCTATATCTTATCTTAGAAAAAGTTTCGACAAGTTCTTTTTCAATATCTCGTTGTTTTGGTAAAATTGCAACTATACCGCCTTCAAAGTCAATTTCCATTTTTTCTAAATTTCTATTTATCAACCGATATTTTCCGTCATCTATATATTTATAATAAACTGGCATTTTTTTGTATTTTATTCGTTCGATGTTGTGCCAATCGTATCAGCAAATCCTCCGCGCTTGGGTGATTTGTAATTGCCAATTGCCATACATACTTTTATCCTTAGTAATGCAGGTGACAGGGGTACCATCCAGACAAATGCAAAGGATAAATAGCAGCAAACTTGTGAATGATATATCTATTTTCATCTTTAGTAACCAACGTTAAATTGTTGAATCCTTGCGTCTGTCGCTACGACAAGAAGGGCATAATCATGATATGTTCATTGTTTGCGCGTTTTATTGATTGCAAAAGAAACGTGAAATGATTTGTCGGCAACATTTTTTCGTACAGGGTCTGTAATCTCAAAAACCATACACTATCATCGCATAATTTTGTATGTAGCTAATCAATTGACACGCAGCCCCTGCTTACAGCAACTATAGGGTAATCTATGTCATCCATGCAAACCACGGGAATTTGCACTACAAATATAAATTTTTATTCTGAAATCTGAACGAATCTAATTAGTGCACACACTCTCAATCTTGAGAAATGGATTGGAAGAGGCATCATCGATTTTGCATTACTGGATGCATTACAAAACGATTACAAGCGCGAAGGATTTGCGTATGAGGTTGACTATAACATCGAAAAAGAAAAATACAAAAAGTTTAAGTTCATTACAAATATATAGACGCCGGAAAATATCGGATTATGCATAAAAATTTGGAGAAATTGGAAACAGGCTTTGAAGGCGACATTGATGTAATCTTACCAAAACAACGTAAAATTGAAGAAGAACTTGTCGAAAATTATTCAAAGATAAGATATAGATTTATCTATACCGATTATAAAAATTACATAATGAATGCAAAATATATTGACAAAAACATCGAAGGAAACTCGAGAGGGGTTGGGTAGACATGCGCAATCGATATCCGACTGCAGAAGATTTTTTGCGAGTCTTCAACAAAATGATTGAAATAGGAAATGGATGGGATGCCGTATAATATTGTATTTTAAATTTGTATATGTAGAAAACTAATAAAAATAATTTTTCCGAAGAACGATGTGTTGTATGACATTACTCTCTCTAAAATATTCAGTGGAGTGTTAAAATATATTCAAGTCAACTTTTATCTTTGATGAGTACGTTGGCGTTTCGATGTGCATTCCTAATCTCGACGTGGGGTAGTCTGAAAATATTTGTTCCCTGTGGGGAACAATGGACCGGGGTTTAGTGGGACATGCTCCACTGGGCACAATTCGACAGTTTTTGATTCATCAAGTGCTTGGAAGTCTAGAAATGCATTATGTTTTGAGCACTATTAGGTTACCTTTTGACCCATAGCTCAATATGAAATGTAAACCAGATTCAATTTGTTTTGATGCAGGTTCGAAAAAGTAAATAACTTGTCTTTGGCCGGAATTAGAAATTTTCCTTGGTAATATATAAATGCCGGTTTTATTTTAAATATTACATCATTGTTTTTTGTTCTTTTTGAATGTCCCCAGGGCCTGTCCGAATGTGTCCCACAAGTGGAACACTTGACAGACGTTTTTAAAAGCATTTTGGTGAAAAGATGTGTGTCGCTAGGGAATTTCTTAGTTAATAATACTTTGCCTTCCTAATTTATATGCTTCTTGCCAAACAGCAATTTTCCACCTCATTTCTTGGGTCAATCTCCTTGTCATTCTGTGGGTTGATGAAAAATGCAAACAATATCTAAATTTTACTTTTAGGATGTTTCCTGATGAAATGAACGCTCTATGATGGGTACCTGAAAAGAAAATCATAATTAAAAGTGTATACTTACTTTTGAGACACCCTGTATATATATATGCTTTATATTTAGGCTTACGTCCCGTTTTAAGCGGGACATTCCCACTTTTCACGTCTTGTCCCGGCGTCCCGACCGTTCAGCCAAAAGTTCCGGTTTGGCGTTAAGTCAGCATAATACACGAACATTACCAATTAGCATGTTCTTGGTACTGTTGTTGCTGTGTAGCGTGCCGGAAGCCTATACTTACTGAAGGCGGTTTTGTTTGTTCCGTTGTTTTCCGCTAACATTGTTGGCGGTTCATTGGTACAATTTGTTACGCGTAAGCCCTGTACGTTGCTAGAGAGGTTGCTAGTCAGCAGGACGTAAAAGTCGTACGCAAGAATGTAACATCGAACAACGTTTTTTTAAAAAGGTGTTATCTACAGAACAATAGGGTTGGGCGAATAAGTAAATTATCATTGCTTGAAAGCGTACATAAAAAATTCTAAATTCGAATTATTTTGTATCGTTAGTAAACAGTAATATAGAGAGTATAATAAGTAAATTCTCATTGCTTGAAAGCGGCAGGCAATTTTATTATTCTTTTTCTTTTTGCTGTACATAAAAAATATCTAAATTCAAATTATTTTGTATCGTTAAAGTCAATTCCTTGCTATTTTCGAACTGAACCCGATATTTAGACAGAGAATATGCGCATGAACTCTCGTTTACAATATGGTCAATGAAGACTGCCGGGATGGCTTTAAATGTAGGCTTATGTGGTAAAATCGGAAAATGTGAAGTCAAAAAAATCACAGCTAATGGGTCTTGGTCTTTGGAGGCGTCCCGCTTTGAAGTCATTAAAATATGGTAACTCTATATATATTCCATGTGAATGTAATGAAACGGATATAAGTAAATCACAGCTATTTGCTCGAATTCGGGGTGAGTTTGTCTTGAAGTAACACAGGGCTTTGTATTTTTTTTTGTAAGAAAAGCAACGTGTGGCAATGAGGAAAGTGTTCATGGACATGATACTGCGTATCAGATAAACTGGGCAGATTGGACGGTAAATGGTTCGATGTTCTGAATGCTAACCTAAGGATCGACAGCATCTCAGAGTGTGTTGCAGCAAACGAATATAAATCAACCGAACGTGGTAGATTCTTTTGTCAGTTAGATTACAATATCAAAAAGATAAGATTTAAAAAGATTCCCCTAATCTCTGATTATATAGGAGACGACAGATATCGAATTATGAATGGTGATCGGAACAGGTTTGAAAGTGAATTAACAAAAGACATCGACGCATCTTCGTCGGAACAGCAAACAACTGATGAAAAAGTCGCAGAGGATTTCCCGACGCTGATGTGTTCTATGCATAATGATTACGAAAATTATATAATATACACGGGAAATCTTATTAACAATGATATCGAAGCAAGCTCGAGAAGTGTTTGGTTACAAATGCGCAATCGGCACCTGACAGCAGAAGATTTGTTGCGAGTCTTCAACAAAATGATTGAAATAGGGAATGGATGGGAAATTGTGAAATTGCATTTTTCCAAATGTGTTTATGTTGATAACTTAGACAATTATACCAAAGAATTAAATTGATGGCTAATATTACCCTCTCGAATATATTCATTATCTGGAGCGTTAAAATATATTCAAATCATGAATACAACGTTTATACTCTGGTGCAGTTTAAAACTCAAAATATGTATATATTAGTATGCTATGTATTTCCAATTAAATGTAATAAAATTAGTATAGATAAAAACACAGATATTAGCTCAAATTCTGGTTTGAGTTTGTATTGAAGTAACACGTTGAATCATTAGTCGCAGTCGCATGTTGAGAGATTTAGTTTTATGTTTTTGATAATACTACAGATATTTCGCGCGATACAACCACAAGTTTAAACAAGCAATTGCCGACTTCTTGAACATGAACCGACTGTAAACAACATAAAAACACATATCTTTGAAGTTTGATGAATATGCGCCATATAGCAAAATATTTGTGGATGAAGATGATTTTGTGTACGATCATCTTGCTTTTAGACGTTTTTTGGTAAGTCTGATAAACGGTATTCTTGCTACTAAATGGTCTCTTTCTAACCTTGTACTGGCCAAATTCGAGAGAGACTGGTGCAGATTGGTGCGGTATATTAACTCCTTGAACTCTGAATCCCCAGAACGACGCTACTCTCTCATCCTGACATCCCACGGCGTCTATTCAATTCGACGCGTTAAAAATTTGTAATATCCGTAATTTTAAATCAATGTAACTTCTAAACCATTAGATATCAGATGGTATGTAATATGTCTTATAAAAGCTAATCTAGTCTTTTATTTATAACTAGCATCATTTCTTACGAGATGTTTTAATGAGATGTGTAAGCCTATTTTTAGCCCCATCTACTAATTTTTTGTATTTTGGTAAGATTTGACAACTTTTTTAGAAATGTGTCATCAATTTATATAAAATTTTGAAAAGTATACTCAATTACCTATCAGGAGATATACGGATGACTTTCTTAAATTACGCATAACTCATTTTGTTGTAGAATTTGTGCTATCGATTCCAATGGTTTGTGAACAAAATTGATCAACTATTTTGACGCCAAGTTTGCGTAACAACGCAAAGGGCGACGACGACATTGTCGTGATAACGTTCACGCGACGTTTCGTGCGTAACGCTTTGCGTAAGGTAGATTGCGCATTTGGTTGTTCACAGCTTGAGTTCAGATTGTGCCATTCTTGCATCAGTAAAATATCCTCGGACGCAGATGAAACCTCTATATTCAGACGAATCTTGATCGAACATAGATAAAATTGCTAAAAATTTAAAGGCCATTTTATATATGTTTATTATCTGAATATGGGACGCAAATGAATGGCCAAAGTGAAATATTTTATTCTCATGCATGTATAAGGTTCCGCCGGAAACACCAAGGCTAATTCTTCACCTTTGGATATCATGAAAATTGAAAAAAAAAATGCAAATGTGAAAGACATGGTGGCACCAGTAGCTCACCTGGTCAGTGTTTTACATTTTGCGGCCTCATTCGATTTTCGAAATTTATATTCATGAATTCGTTCATTGTGGGCATCGTCTATTATAGGATAGAATTCGCCTCATAGCTATTTGACATGAATACAAATAACTCGTGTCTGTTTATATAGGCGCTAATTATGAGGACCTAATTATCTAAGGTAATTTACTTTTATTTTGTCAACTTCTTTGCACATTCTGTCGCATCAACCCATAATCTTACCGAAGCATTGAATGAAAATCACAAAATGTATGCAGGTTTTCAAATTGAGTTGGCTTGTCTGACAATATTTCTCTTACGGAATATTTTTTATCTTTGCTTCAAGTAAAGTTATGATGTTTGACGACTATAACTAGATAAGTATAAATCACTATTTGTACATTAGGCTATCAGTAAACAATGTATGAACAGAAAGTATATGGTGAATAACGAATACCAATAAATAAATATACAAAAAGAAATGCATAATGCTACTGATAATCCACTATGCGCTCCCAAGTTTTTGGATAGCGTTCCAGTTTAGACAAAGACTGATATATAAATGAGCATTGTGACAAATAAATGTTTGACACAATTTTGCAATATCAATAATTGCAAATTATTTTAAATTTGTGTCATTAGTCGGTTTTCTTGTGTCTTAATGACCGAAGTGGTAGATCTTGATTTGGCAAGGTATTAGGCCTGTGTGAAGTTATTCGTGGCTATTCGTGTAGACCAGGGTTGTTATAAGGTTGAAGCCTGGATAACGCTCTAGGTCATGGTGATCCAAGGTTGTCGGCTCCGCGGGCCACAAATTTATTTTTTTATTGTTTGCGGGCCACAATAGTGCCAAGAATAGGTAAACAGTGCAATACAAAACAAACGCTTTTTTTTATTGTGCAAACACATAGTTATCAGACATAGCCATCCCAGGCTAATAGAATCCGCATTTGATTTTCAGTTTTCTATGATGCCTATATTGTTAGCATATATTCCCGACCAAAAAGATAGAAAGCCAGATAATAATTTAGACTGCCAAGCACATCATTCAATTTCGCCAATTGCCTCAGCTAGCCATAACACTATAGTCAATTCAGTGACATTAGTGTCAAATATATGTATCATTAATATGTAACAATATGTTTTTCTGATTAATTTGATTACAAAACAACTCGAAATGCGATTTATTGATTACTCTCCGAATGTGACGCGGGCCACAGATAATGAAGCGGCGGCGGGGCTGGGTTTGGACCACCCTGCTTTAGGTAGTTTCTTATAGTTTAAAGATGTTGGTGTCATCGGGGACTCAGTTGTTGGTTTCTGCGGGTGGTTGGGTTCGCTCTCTGGTGTTTATTCTTCTGGAGGACGGATTTTTTCTTCATCATCAGGTGGTATTGTTCGTGACCGGTCAACGCTTTTGGACGTGGGGCCATGTTGAATTTGTGGCATGTATGGGGATGCCATATTTTGAAAGAGGTCGATAATTGGGCTCCTAGAATACATTGGTACATATCGCCTAAGAAATTTTCTGTTCCTCATGATAATTCGACCAGATCCGTCAACTTTAACCATGTATTGGTCAAACTGTTTCACCTCTATGATAATTCCAGTCTTATCCCATTTATTCGGATGTGTGCCAGTTCGATTTTGGATTCGGACATGATTTTCAAGGCGAGCAGTTGTCGCATGTGTTCAGTCCAGCGTTCCGCAGCCTTCATGTGACGATTCCTCAAGGTTTCCTCTCTGGCTGTTCTTGTTTCTCGCCATGTCTGTTGAGGTACGTATTTTCCGGGTGGAATAGGAATAAAGTCCCGAATTGGCCTACCAAATACCTGCATGGCCGGAGACATTTTAGTATCCTGATCTGGGATGTTGCGATATTGTAGCATCGCTCGCTGGAATGCATCCGTGTTTAATTCTCAATTTGTGAATATCTGTCGACTATGACAGAGTAGTTAAACACTTTATAGTGAAAATAGTCTGCACATATAAATTGGAATGGATATACTGGTTGGATTGTGGGCGTAGGTGGGTTGCTTGGCTGAGATGGTGCCATACGACTGCAGTGCTTGCATCTTGTCCTCGCAGCTGTGATACCATTTGGGATGCCTGGCCAGAAAACGGATGTCTCTGCTCGTGATGTCATGACATAGAACAGGGGTTTTCAAACTTTTGGTGTTGCGGAGCCCTCGAAAATGTTGACTATTATTCACGGAGCCCCAAAATAAGTGTTAAAATTGTTACTTTCAGGTTAATATTCCTGAGCAAGTTAAAAGTACTTTACTCAATTTAAATGCTGAACCTTTTTAATAGGGTTAATACAAGTCATAAATGAATCTAAATTTCAAACATAAATTATATATTATACTAAAGCTGTAAATTTGACACTTGACAAACATAATAAATTAGGGGTCAAATTTTTTCCCTCTTGACATTTTTGGAAGACTTAAAAGGCCGCTAATAATGTGCGCGATTGCATTTTGTTACAATCGCCGATTTTTTTCCTCCAGCATGGCGTATTTTTGAACCTTTAAACATCTTTTCGCCAGTGTTTATTCTCCCTAAATCAAGAATTTCCCTCGGCATATACATGTATTGTTACACAACGACGACGTTAATTGCTTTTTCGTTCTCGTGGGGAAATATGAGTTCGGTGTAAAAAATATGTTATCATTTTATAGTCATCGGCGACGAAATGCTAAAAATAATAATTAATAAAGAGGTAAATCCGCAACTCAAATTTCTTGATTGAAAAGCGGCATTCTAAAATATTAAAACTAAAACTTAAAATGGAAGATCACACGTTTGGTTTCAGCAGACTCACCACTGATTGAAAACGCTTTTATAGACATTGAAAATCACAAAATTTGGTGTTATGTTAGGTTTTCATCGTAGTAACTGCAAAATCGAAACACAGTCAATTGTGCGCGCGATGTACCTTTTTTTCCCATTTTGAAACTACCGGCGTAGCCGCACGCAATCAATCGTGCGCGCCATCCGCGATGTACCTTTTCATTCTGAAACTACCGAACGAGCCGAATGCAATAAAATAAATTTCAATTTTTCGTATTTTGCCCAGACATTGTGAATTTTTAAACGACGATATCTTGCTTAAAAATAATCTCAAGTGCGAAAGAACAAATCAAGTTTGACAAATCCCAAGATCGCAAAAATACGACTCCAATTTATTAATAGTTGGCAGTTTATCACATATTTTATGTTATTTTTAGAATAGTATTCTTCAATTTTAGTAATCCTAATAGTAATCTCGAATCAAACGTGAGTAACGATGAGCACAATTACATTATAACGACGAGACACGTTAACCGCTTGAACCCGGCAAGCCGGTTTACCGGCTTGTTTGAGTACGCTCTGTGCCCCGGCAAGCCGGTTTACCGGCTTGTTTTTCGTGTCGGAAGGAATCAACTTTATGATCTCGTATCTCAAGAACCACAATGAGTATTTGAATGAATTTTAGATTGCATGAAAGCTTGTTATTGGGACTAATTATATTGTAAATATCGGTGCTCTAATATACGATGTTTCAGTAAAATTGGCAATTTGAAAGTGCGTATGAAATTATTGTATGATAACAAATATTTAATATAAAGAATTTCGACTTCTTGCCTAAATAGCCACATATTCAATCGGCAATATATGTGGAGAATTTGAATAGCTTTTTATATACGTATCCAAAACGATTTTACGATGAGCCATTCAAATTTTATGGCCAAATATATTAGATTATCTGTAGATTTAACAGCGACGCTGCGTCAAAATGGTGTTCTCATTGAAGAGAGGCTACGTCTCGTCACGCACAACTTTACGTATATTACGCAAATGCAACTAAACGTGACGATATCCGCAATGACGTTACGTCGAGATGTTATTATTTAAATGTCCGCAGGAAGTAATTAATTAACCCGATGCTACGCATTCAAAATTCGCACTACGCTTTGACTTTGACTGCCCACTCAAGCCCCATTAAGTTGTGGTTACGTATACGCCATGAAGACCATGAAAAATGTATGTACATAAAAGACTGCTTGCTAAAAAATTTAAATTGAATATTGCACTTTGTTGTGCCCGGAACAATGAAGAACATGAAAATATTATGCAGATAAAAGACACATTCTAAATCCAATATTGCACTTTGTTGTGCCAGGTATACCCATGGTTGTTAATTTCGTTACCTATACATAGGTACTCATTACAGTATTTGTACTTATATACTGTCTCGCATCGTTTCAGCAACGCTTTGTCTTTAGCAGCTGGATTGGTTTTTTGGCAATAATGTGAATTTTGCTGCATACGACGCATCTATTATTAGAACTGGCGTTTTGCGGTAGGGTATCTAGTTCTGGCGACGCATATGATCTTGTTGGAATAAGAGTTGCTCTTTCTGCATTATTAGTTCTCTCAGATATTGATCCATCCACTTGCTTCGCCTAACATTCGTACAATCAGATATTTTGATCTGCAGAGCAGGCAAGTACTTATTTTGGTTGATATCTGAACAAATACTGATAGGCGAATAAAACATTTTTCACGTGAAATTTTATATGACGATATTAACTTCCCTTCACTTCGCTATTACTGCACGCATTACTCGACGTCGGTACTTCAATCCATACAGGGTTAATATCATATCGAAACTCGGCGATCGATGTCCCGCTGAGAACGTCGTCGTGAAAGTTATCTTGCGCATTTTGCCACGCAATACGTTTCGAACGTACTTATCAACATCTTCATGACGGTAGTCACGTGATCGGCTTTTGCGTAGCTGCGTAATCAGTGCGTCATGGCCGCTTATCGAAGTTGTTCACCCGACACAATGATACACAATTAAATATTTAAATATAAAATTGGTTATATGGCAGCCACAATAGTAATTCGAATATCAACAAAACGCTTATAAAAAACTCTTTATGAACATCAAATATTGGCAGTATATTTTGTACCAAAGTAACAAAATTTCAAGCCAAAACTCACATACATGCAGAAAAATCACTGTTAGATTAGGGTCAATTTTATTAATTTTGACAAAATGTATTTCGAAATGGAAAATACATTCTGAATGCACGATAAAATTTCCTTTCGATTGAAATGTCACACAACGTGCTACCTATAATTGGTAAAAAATTATAAGCGTGCCAAATAGCCCGTATTTAGACTTATTTTATTGTTCTACCAATACGGCGCCGCGAACCTTCAGGGTGAGCGAGTAACTTCGCTCTGAGCCGTCAGAGTTCAAAGAGTTAAATGCTCGCATAGGTCATGGTTTAAATATTTTACGCAACAGCAATCTCGTTATCCGTTTTTTAAATCGCGAATGTTGCGCGGAAATTTCCGATTCTAATTTTGAACCACCCCCTCTCCTGGCTGCGCTCCTGCTTATAAATAATGTTATTTTTTAATTGCGCCTCTTTGCCAAATTTCGAGGCTATATTTTTGTCAGATTTTATCAAAGCTGTTATTGCTTCTTTGAACAGTTACAAAATTGGTCAGTATTTTGAAGAGTAATCGAATAGCTCGCGGAGCCCCTGGGTTTCTCTCGCGGAGCCCCGGGGCTCCGTACGGAGCACTTTGAGAACCTATGACATAGAAGATACCCTTGATGGGCAGAATGAGTGGATTTTAGGATGCGTTCCCTGAGGTACGGTGGAACCACAATCCGGTTCTTGTAGAGCAGGGTGGGCCTTTTTCGGCTCGGGTGCCAAAATCGGCTAAATTTAACGACATAATTCTTCCGCGTGCCTACCAATATAGAAACAATGCTTTGCTACTGTCAAAACAAAAAACTTTTTAAACATGTACAGACAGATCCACTATTCGGTAAAATATCAGTCCGGCAAATAGATTTGATTACTTTTCTTATTCTATATCAGTGAGCCTTCTGCTGCTGCATTACCGCTGATGGAGATTTTACATTGGTTTTACATTTGGTAACTTTCAAAAAAATAGACAAACTACTCGTTTCATCTTTTGGGATACTCCTGTTACGAGACTTAATAAAGTTCATAACTGAGAACAGAGATTCACAAGCATATGTAAATGAAAACATACATGAGTAATGCAGTTGCAAAGTTTTTAAAACACGAAATATTTTTGGCAATGGCATTCCAATCATGCAATAATTCGTTTTCTGCACTTCTCTCTTGTATTCCTTTCCCTAATCGCTTATAGTTCTTTCGAAATCAATTTATAACAGTAAGGTAGCAAATAGTAACTCTAACCAACATGAGCTATACTTCATAAATCAGGCAGAAATGAAGAAATGAGTTTTGACATGTCTGGGTCGCTATTAGTGGCTACTTTTACGTCGTCCCACTGATTGTAGGCTGTTGAGAGCATGGATTGTGGTGGCATTTTCGCAGGATGTGAGAAACTTCTCTGATTCATTAGATATGCAGATGTTAGCAATGAAAGAGCCAGGTAGAAAGGGTATCGAATTATGATCATTAGAATGCTCGATTCCGTATTTAATGCAGATATGTCATCAATCAATGTCATCTTTGTTGCTTTACCAACTGGATGTCTTGACATGCTGTCAGCCGCTAGGTTTTTTAGGCCTGGAACGTGTATCATTTTGAAATGGTAGCGTAGCAACTTTTCTTTTAAGTTCATTAGGTGAGGGTTCGAAATGTTCTCCAGTGATCTGTCTCCAAATATTTTCAAGAGTGGTTTGTGATCAACAGCAACTGTAAGGTTCTCGCACCCAAGAACAAAATAGCGCGCTCTCTCAAGGGCGTCAACAACAGCTAGGGCCTCGCCTTCTACTGACGCATAGCGTGATACCGACAAGTGTTATTTTCCATTCTGATTTGCAGCAGAATGGGTTTTGTGTGGGACATGAACAGTGTTTTTGAAGAAGCCGGAATCCTATCCCGGTTTTGCTCCAATCAGTGGTTAGGCATGTGGGTCTATCTTTGTCATAGATTTCGATTCAATTTCTTTGATGATTGTTTTTTTGGATTCCTCAAAGAGCTGGTTGAGTTCTTCCGTCCAGACAAATTTGGTCGACGGCTGGAGCTATTGGCGGAATGATAACATCTTTTCATCTGATGCAAAAGCGTATGATACCTGGTTCACCATGCCAAACCAGGACCGGGCATCGGTTAAGCTCGAGGCACTGAACAGCTTGGAAAAATGCTTTTTCAATGCTGTCCGACCATAATAATGTGTCATCGATACACTTCGTTTTGTCAGAAATATCAGAGGCGATTTCGTCAAAACGTCTGCTGTAGCCATCGCCAGATGCAATATATCCCTGTGAGGCTGTTTTGTAACGGTATCTGCCCCAAAGTGTGATGAAACTTGTTAGATGGCGGTCATCTTTGTGTAGGTGTTGGCTATGGTAGCCGCTCCAAGCATCGAAAACTGTCTTCTTTGTGATACGAGGTACCTGGTGAGCTTGGTAGAAAGGTGATAAAGTGTGATGTGTTTCGCGAGTAGCAAACTTGTTCAGGGGCTCTAGATCAACAGTTCGTCGAGGCTTACCATTTTTCTTTGCGCATATAACCATTTCGTGGCACCATGTGATCGATAGGGACAGGTTCGATTACTCCTAGCTGAGTGTTTAGGGAACAAATGAGTATTTGCTATTGTTTTTGTATTTGCGGTTGTTTCTGGCTATTCCTGTTGCTCTCTGATCTGATCTTATGAAGACATACTCCTGGTTCCGAATACATGTATTGTATATTTACAAATACAAAGATCAGTTCAAGTCATGACTGTTAAATCTAAGTTTCACTGCAAGCCCGAGTTCGTTAATTACTTGTCTATCGTTATTCCCTTTTTCTCTTCTAACGAATGGTCGCTTTTATGCTGGTTTTGGTATCCTTAGGGCATGACGCATTATCGTCATCGTACCCTACAGCAAGGGTCCGCAACTACATTTTAGCGCGACCAAAACAAATTTCAACTTCTCGCGACCCAAGCATTTGGTAAACATGTAATTAGTTATCGATTTTAAGACTATTGTCGACACTAGCATTTTTCTTGCACAAAATTATATGAAACTTATCACATAAAATTGTGAATAATAGCGTTTATTATGACTAATGCAAATTATAAGCTTTGTGTATAATACACAACATATCAAATGGAGGTTTAATTTGGGAGACAGCAACTCGAAGATATTTTTCTACCTCTAGCCTTAATCTGTAATTGTATTTTATGTATGAAAACGCTGATAGGCGGGAAAATGTATTGGTTTTTTAATGAATTTTGGATGCTTTGCTGTAAGATACACGTGGAACCAATCTTTATACAATATTCGCTGTTATTCCGCTTATATTTAGGGTTTGAGTGATGTATTTCTATCCGATGAGGGTGAGAAGATGAGTTATTTGTCGGACGTTTATCCCCACTGCTATAAGTGCTCCCTACGGAGCCTCAGGGCTCCGCGAGCAATTCTTTCACTTGGAAAACTGACTTGGTTAATTTTGTATCTGTGAAGAAGCATTACCATCACTAATAAAATTTGACGACGGTGGTTTCAAAATGTGGTAGTGATTCAAATATAACATTATCTATAACTAAGGGCGCAGCAGCCATGGTTTTCTATAAGCAGGGTTGCCATCTACCCAGAGCCAAAAATATGCATGAAATCATACACGAGTCTCCCACTTTTTATCATTAGAAGTCGCTTCGAACATGGTTGTACCGTAAATATATACTACTACGTTGTACGCAGCTCTAAAATTGCAAAAAGCTATGGAAAGAGACGAAGTCACTGCCACACGCAATCTCTAAGACAAGGGTCGGCAACTCTTGTCGCTCCCGAGCCAAAGCCAAGTGTTACGAATCTTGGCGGGCCGCACATATTTTTTCAAGAAAGTTAAAAAGTGAACGGGTGGCTGATGAACCACATTATTCATACAGATTAGAAATTCAAATTTCGGACTTTAATAGCGAGCGAACACTCCGACAACTCGTTGACTCAAGTCGTCTTATTATACAAAATATTTACAAATAATATTTAATGCGACACTAGGTGACACACTAGATAAAATCAAAATTTTCTAAATGTCTATCACTAATCCTAGTTCTTTGCAAGGAAAATTTTATTTTGGTTAAGTAATTGAAAACAAAAGCGATTTTTTTTCATGAAGATTGGAAAACGAATTATTAATGAAGAACAAGAATAACATAACAACGATCCGTAGGTTTAAGTGAGCACTGTGGGCCGGATTATTTTACTCCGTGCGGCGGATATGGCCCGCAGGCGGCCAACCTCTAACCTAAAGTCCTCATACTTTGGTTTCCCACAATGCTTCTTGCGTTTTTATGGTAGTATTGTGGGCACCGATTACTGTTTTCCACCTTTCTCGATGTTGCAATAGCAGTAGTTAATAAAAAAAAATTCTTTTCATGTTCGAAACAGAACTCATGGTTACGCTTACTCTAAATTGCAGTTTGTCCCTAAAAACAGTATTCCTAAAAACTAGCAGCAACTATTGTGTGTGTCACAGTTTGCCTGGAAATACCGCAAACCCCAATGTTGACAGAAAAAGTTCGTCCATCGTTTCCACGCAAGCTTTGTACGCAAAACAAGTATTGGTCATCCACGTTTTTAGACCAAATAAGCACGCGACTCAAAAATAAGCACTTTACTTAGAAATAAGCACATCGTTACTTTATAAGACGCGGGCTAGAAAATAAGCAAAAATCTTAGAAATAAGCACGGTATGGCAACCCTGTCTATAAGGTAGGGGGTTCAGAATAGAAAATTCCCGAGCAACACTCATCGCTCAATCCATGGCCGACCCGTGAATTTAAAATGTCTTGTCATATCAATTCAATTGTGTTCATCGTTGCTCGCCTTTGAGTTGACTAATATACTACACTACGGCAACCATGAAATACTTTTTTAACCGTCTACTAGCAAGGAATAGATTGAAATCGTATTTTTGAGTTGCTCTTTCAGCACTTAGGATTATCGCAATGTTTCGTTGATAAGGCAGAGTTTGCAGTTATGAAGCCAATTATATTTGATACTTTCATATCGAATTCGGTCTATGCATAAATGTATCAGTGATTTCTAGATACAGTGATGAGACAAATATCGACCGAAACAGTAAAATGATCAAACTTTCATTGGAGGGTTCAAATATGGGGTCGGCAAACCACATTCGGATTCGGCCCGCGACGCTTCACTGAATTATATTAACAAAACAGCTTTATTGACGAATATATTTTTTACGTGTCAAAATTTGTTTTGAGAATCTAAATTATACTATAACCTAACAAGTATATAATTCACATTCACTCGTTTATTGAGCCTATAATTGATTATAATTAGAGAAATGGCAACAGAACGTAAAAAAGTTGATGCTGAGCGCAAATGGTTTAATGACGCTGAAAATATTCAAATAATCAGTCTTCGCGCACTGCTTGAAATTTCTGGGTGAAAAAATGTGATTCATTGGTCATTCCTCTGGTTTTTAACTTTCTAAAATACGTGCGGCCCGCCAATGACTTGCAACCTTTATTTTGGCCCGCGAACGACAGAAGATTGCCGACCTCTGATTTAGACTTTAGAGCCAGTGAAGTTATACAGTCATTCCAACTCAAATCCTCGACCCACTGCCCTATCTCCCTCCACTTTCCTATCCTCGATCCGCTGCCCTGTCTCCCTCGCCTCGGCCAACTGCTCCACCTCCCCCAACCTTCCTATCCTCGACGCACCGCCCAATCTCCCTTAACCTTCTTATCCTCGACCCATTTTCCTATTTCCCCAACCTTCCTATCCTCGACGCACCGCCCAATCTCCCTTAACCTTCTTATCCTCGACCCATTTTCCTATTTCCCCAACCTTCCTATCCACCCGGACTTTTTATCCTCGACTCATTGCCCTATCTCCCTAAACTTTTCTACCCTCAATCCCCTGCACTATCTGCCTCAAACTTCCCACCCTCGACCCACTGTCCGACCTCCCTCAACTTACTTATCTTTGACCCACGACGCTATACCACTGAGTACCTAACCTAACGGCGCTAAAATTACGACTCGACCGTCAAAATGAACTTTACCACCTTGCGACCAACTCCCATGTGTTATACTGGTCGAGTATGCCAATGAGATGATTCAATCGTACGTCGACAAAACATGATTGACGGCATTCGTAAATGTAGGCTGGAATCTCAATTGGTAATCAATAACCATAATTAGTGAATTAAAAATTTGCTACTAATTAGGCTACTGATGGCATCGGGCTTGGAGTCACTGTTTTTAAAATTTTAACAGGCCTTTCGATATCGAAATATCTGAGTTCCTTTTCAGAAACTCATTTAATGTCGCCTGTATTTCCGTGCAGGGCAAAACGACGAGGAAGTAATCGAATATTTGCACGCTTAGTCTTTTTCAACGAATGTTCTGCCATATCCTTGTTGTATATACAAATTTTTTTTACGTGGCTGAGGAGGCTGAATAGTCAAAAACAGTCAAAAATATAAGTCGCTTAGTGAGTGTAATTCCTCCCAAACTATTTTTAAGACATGAAATGTTTTGTCGTAGCTAGCGTTGCCAACTGCCCTCCAATCCAGCGTGTAGTCCCAAAATTGAGCTTATCTTATCTGAAACTTATGAAGCTGCAAAGGACGCAGCTTTTACTATAAAATGTCAAAGAAAAATACTTTATACGAACAGGAGCACTATTGCTCATTTCGGATCGGCATCATATTGTCACAAGACTCAGGACATGGCCAATTATTAAGGGCATAAAACGGCTTGTTAAAATTTAGAAAACTGTCATTCCCAGCAAGAAACCATCAGTAGCCCAATTAGTAACACATTTTTAAACTGTCAATTATGGTTATTGTTCACCATTTGAGATTTCAGCCTACATATTATACGAATGCCGTCAATCCTGTTTTGTCGACGTACGATTGAATCATCTCATTGGCATACACGACTAGTTTAACCCAAGGAAGTTGGTCGCAAGATAGTAAAGTTCAGTGTGGCGATCGGGTAGTAAATAATAGTACTGAATAGTATAGCACCGTAGGTCAAAGATAGGTAGGTTGTAGCACATAGGGCAGTGGGTCGAGGATAGGTAGGTTGAGGGAGATAGGGCAGTAGGTCGAGAGGGGAAAGGTTCAGGGAGATAGAGTGGTGGTTCGGGGATGCGAAAGTGGGGGGATGGGGCAGTGGGTCGTGGATAGGAAGGTTGAGGGAGATAGGGCAGTGGGTTGAGGATAGGAAAGTTGAGGGAGGTCGGGCAGTGGGTCGAGGATAGACAAGTAGATTGATGTAGGGCAGTGGGTCGAGGACAGTTTTCAAGTGAACGAATAGCTCGCGGAGGTCTAAGTGTCTTTAACGGAGTCCTGAGGGTCCGTACGGAGCATTTTGAAAACCTAAAGTCTACGTAGTAGGATGTAACAATGCGAACAACTGAGTAACGAATGTTTCCTCGACTTTTGATCTCTTGAATTCTTCCTCTTGGATCTACACTCTACCATTGCAAAATTATTGGTTCTTATTTCAAGAATTAGGACTTAGTTATTTGATTAGGACGTTAGGACGCAGTAAATAAGGAAGTGTATACTCGGGGAAACATTCATAATTATAATCAGTGATTTATAAAGTTGTTATACATAAATACGCTACACAGACGCAATGCTCATATTTATGGAAAATTTAAATTGTTTCGCGATCCAGAGCGGGGGGTTTCGCGTCCCAAATTTGGGTCGCGACCCCGTAGTTGCGGACCCCTGCCCTACAGTACGTCTAATTGTTACGTATTTTATGACTAAGATATTACTTCTAATTTTGAGATTAGAGTGACTAAGTTTAAACACGTAATCTATTAACCAAAAGCAGATAGTTTACCCAATATCCTATAGTCCTATAAGTGTCCCTGTCTAGGCCGGATTTTACCTCTTCTTTCCAGTGGAGGGGTACTGGTACTGGTGTGTGATGAACGACAGGCTTTGCTTCAGGGTCTATCATAAGTTTTTTTGGCGGCCCGTCCATCATATAGGGAGCGGTTGGTGTTCGCAGGTGTTGAAAGTGCTCGATTTGTATTATTCGATTAGATACTCCTGTAGCTTCTGTCGGTTTTCCCCATTCGGCGAGTATTGTAACGACGTTGGGATTGGTGGGGGAAGTTTGCGGTGGGGACATGTGCATATTTATATGTCACCATTTTTAGTCCCTGTCAAAGTTTTGTCCGTCATGTTAATTGATGTCATTTCCCTGTTGACTCCGCCAATCTTTGAAAAATTAAACAAGTTCAATGCATGCTTTCCTGCCCAAGAACAGCTTGTCCGAGCTGTCGGTAATGTAAATGATCTGACGGGAACGAACTATTTTCCCGTTATCAGTTGTTCCTGAAAATCTTGCAACTAGGGCGCCAAGGATATGTATCCATTTGTTATTGGTCGCAGTCATTGTTGTTGGGGTTTGAAATCCTTTTTAAACCCCAATTTAGCAAAGTCAGATGGCAGTATGTCGATCATAATATCAAAAAATAGCTGTGGATCTGACTTGCGTTTTTCCTATCTTTGGCACATATTGGTGGTGGTCCAGAGCCATTCCGTTGGATGAATTCTTGTAAACTGAGCGTAATGAATTGGACATAGAGTTCTCCATGTCATCAGGTTCCTGTGATGGTTTGGCCATTTTTGACGATGTTTTGCCTCTACAAACTGATTCAAAATGGTGTAGTTTCAAGCAGTGGTAGCAAGTCGGATTGAAAGCAGGACAGGAACGTTATTTGATTCTCAGTGGAGAACTTTTGCCGTGTAATGTTTCTCCGCAGTAAGTACATGTGGCTTGAATGAGCCCCTTTCGATATGAGCTGATGGCATCTGTGGACTGGAAATCTGTCGCTTGGCAGACTGTCGCTTGGCCACGAATGCGGGCGCCAAAGTTTCTTACTGGTTCGTCTCTGTCTTGTTTCATGTTGGCGAGCTTGACTCTGGCGATCATGGCATTTTCCTTTGATAGCGTTCAGTATGTCTTGTTCTGATTTTCCTGTAAGATTAGGTGAGGTGCGAGTTAGATCTTTGCGCAGTGGATCGTCACAGCATTCCAATAGTTGGAAAATTATGTCTTGGCCAAATATTTTTGTGGCAGCTTTGTAGTCTGTCCATCTTGATTCAATATATGTCCATTCTTCAGTTGAGCTAGCAGATGTGATGGTTGGACGTTTTACTTTCTCAACTTGGGTTGTGGGTTGTTGAGTTTTTTGTGCGCTGTGTGTGGTAGCGTGTAAATTCAGCAATGCAGCAACAATAGAGGCCTCATCCTCTGTTTCAAATTCACATTCGTTGATTGGGCATCTGATCTTTGGCATCTTGATGTCACAAGGTATCCCACATAGGGTAAATCATAGATAATTATATATCACTATTTGTTTATTAGGCTATCAGTAAATAATAATTTACCCACTATATGAAAAGAAAGTATATGGTAAATAACGAATACCAATAAATATATAAACATAAAGAAATGCACAATGCTACTGATAATCTACTAATAACTTTGTCATTTTTTAGCTCTCATTCTAAAAATAGGTTGGCTCTGGTTTTACTTGCGAAATTCTGTTGACAAGCTGGTATATATAATTGTGATGGATCATGGCTAAGACAAAGTGCTAAATTTGTTTTCGATTGATATTTATGCTAAAATTTAAAACAAAATGATATTTTGTAATGTGGTTTAATATTTTGATAAAATTATATTTAAGCAGGATCAAAAAAACGCCGCTCCCGAAGTATGTGCACCAAGATGGCGCACAACCTGAACCATAACCTGGTACAAATACTATGTTCAGGATGTGCGCTATCTTGGTGCATATACTTCTGGAGCTCTGAAAAAAAAACGGAGATTGGCAACAGCAAGCGGATGTACTTGATGAATATCTAGCTTGTCAAGTTGAAAATAGTACGACAAATTGACATGTAAAAATAGGAATGATTTAAAACAGAGGAATAAGACTCGGAAGCATGAAAATGTTTTGTGAAACCGTACATATATGCATAAGCTGCCGGGAGACCATTATGAACGTAGAGCAGGGGTCACCAAACTACGGCCCGCGGGCCGGATCCGGCCCGCGGCGTTCATTTTATCCGGCCCGCAATAACACGCAAAAATGGCGAAATTTTTTTCCAAGGGAAATTTTCCTGAGCCTCGTCTTTCTTGTTTATTTCGTAACATTGGCCAATCAGCAAGATGTAAAAAAGTGACCTAATAATAGGTCTTTTCGCACCCGCTCAGACACTTTTGTATGAATCAAACAAGTCAATCATCATTTGCCTCATGAGAAGCTGTAGTTTTAATGTTGTAGTAGTAATGAAAAATTAGTCTAGAAATAGCTGTGATAGGCCAAAATTCCATACCGGTACGCAACGCTTTCTACGAAAGATGCACTCGTTCACTCGTGGCGCGTGCTTTCGACGAAACTGTTTACGTTTCTTGTGCTAAAAAGAACTTCGAATGTGCATTTTGCGCAAACAGTACTGTAATCCCTCGCGTACTGCTCCAATTTCACAACTCAGACTAACTTCTATACTTGGGTCACCATATTTGAAAAAGTAAAATTCCGGACGGTGCATAACTATTTTCATGACTTCGTAGTAAAAATATGCGCGCGGTACGAAATAACAATGTTCTGTATTAGCAGTGTGCATAGTAAGATTGCAGGTGCAGTAAAATTCTGGATTCCGGACATTTTTAAATTCTTCCCGGACACAAAATTTAACCCTAAATTCCGGGCATGTCCGGAATTTTCCGGACGGTATGGCAACCCTATTCTATACTGCATAAATGCAGATATTCATGTGGGTATGTTACAAAAAAAGTTTATCCGATTTATATAAAAACTGCGCCATTGGATAGATCTGAGTGAAAATAAGAAAACAATACCAAGTTTATAAAAAAAACGGTCAATAAATAACAGAGACAACGGTATTTTAGTACCACCCCAGGCCAATTTTTTCCATAAGGATTGTACTACTTTTTTGATAAAAACTGCAATAAATATAAAAAAGAACACATATCAATCACTAAGCTTTCGATCTGCGTCACATCTATGGAATATTGAGATTATTTCAGGATTTTATTCTGGCAACGGTCTTGACACCGCTGAAAGATCGTCGCAAATAAACGCTGGAGTTGTGCATGTTAGTTTGAGATTTGTGAAATTATTGTATTGCATTGACAATAATATTCATCCGGCCCGTTTCAACACAGTTTGAGTCATACCCGGCCCGCGGTCAAAAAAGTTTGGTGACCCCTGACGTAGAGGATAAGAGCATGTATATATACTGGAATGAATTTTCTCGAATCATTGACTATACTCTATCGACCGTAAAGAAATTTGTCGTACTATTTTCAACTTGAAAAGCCATTAGCCAAGCTAATTCGTGGCGAGTTCGCTTTACGTAATATCAATACTTTTCGAAATTCTCAAAATACCCAAATCAAAACCTAATTAACAATAAATTTGGTCATAATATTCTGAATAATAGCAAACATCGAGGACTGTTGATGAAATTAGTATATATATATATATATATATATAGATATGTAACTAACATTGATATATAATAGTTGGTTAGCTCAAATAATGACTTCAGTCAGTTTCTGGACATGTTGAAGGAGAAAATTTTGCAGATATTGCGACATCATGCAAGACGTTAATGAAGGCTGCAACCTGTCACAAAGTTGGATTTGGAATTGGAAAAAATCCACGAATCACCTGATGATCTGAACAAAGTAAAGCACACAAGTTTTTTCGATAAGATTCAGATATCACCAGACCTTGCATATATATATAGCTAAGGCAAAACGAGACTGCTGTTCATGTCCACAATGGGTAGAGAACAAACGTTTGAACTCAATGGAAGGAGTATTTATATTCCGGTATTTGTACTAGTTCATGATGCAACAACCCATATTTCGACTTGGTAATTTAATTTACAATATCTTCCAGTACTTAAAAAGTTTGATATAAGTTTTCATACCTTTGTCGAGTGGACATAACAAAGCCGCAAAATAATTTTCATAGTCAGAAAGAAAAACTATAGCTGCATTGTCTAAAAGGTTGTCTGATTAAAACAAATAGAATTAAATGAGTTTAACTGCAGACCAACAAAAGAATAATAATTTATCTATATATCGAATATTATATTATATATGTACATGTATTAGTAATTTTACCCATATTTCATTCGCAAGTCTGTTCATTTCCTCTCCGTGCTCGAGGTGAATAAATTCTGCAAACGTTCAATTTGTGTCAAAAAATTAACAAATGTCTTAAATTAGAAGGAAAATAATAAAAGAGTTTACTAGTACTTTTCATTGTTATGCTAATCAATAACTTTCCACGACGTTTTGAAAGCATTCAATTGGGATACATTTTGTGTACACAACAT
The DNA here is from genome assembly GCF_964204865.1 of Styela clava. Lineage (NCBI taxonomy): Eukaryota > Metazoa > Chordata > Ascidiacea > Stolidobranchia > Styelidae > Styela > Styela clava. Next base: position 15,022,333 of record NC_135260.1, on the reverse strand, counting down.
ACCATCGTCTGATTTCCTAATATGATAAGTTCCATCTCCTTCATAGTCAACATGAAATTCAAATTCAACATATCTGGCAAATAAAACGGTGTTAAAAAAATTGTCCTTCTATGCAACCTGTTATCTAATTTTATAATTGTGTTTTCGAGAATTTATTGGAAAGCATTATTAATTAGTATGCTACCAGATCCGAGGAAATAGACTCGTAACTCTTAGACGAGTTCTCAGGTAGATTTAGTAATTTAAACAACATATGAAAATGTAGAAGAATCACTATAGGTAAATAATTTATTTTTAATTTTAGCTATTTTCAACAATATTTTACTTATTGTAACACATTTATACTCTGTAGATTTTGCTTTTTGTGTATATATATATATATATAATATATATATATATATACACGGACGCGCAACGCGAAGCCGTATACAATAAATCAGACCTGTGTATAAGAACTTTTTCCAATTTGAATCCCATCACTGAGTCTGTTGCAAGGTTTTATTTTATATTTTTCGGCCGGTTCTGTTACATGTTTTTTAGTAAATCTAACCGGTTTGCTAATCTCATAAAATCCCGTGAGACGGTTCTATAGAACCGGTGCGAACCGGCTGAATCCCACCACTGAACAGACTATTGGATCTGTAATCAGATTTGCAAAGTTTAATTTCAAAAATAAATCCCAATAATCGTATCAAAAACCAAACATAAAATTTGCATTGATGGTGTCATGTAAGCTCAGGTACCTTTTTTAGCATTCTTTTGCTTTGAAACGTTTTATTGCATTGAAATATCACTGCTTTTTTACATCGGTCGTCACTAATTTTGAACGTCATTTAGTGCGAGAAGTGTTCTCTATGGATCCTGAATTGTACACCAATAGCAAGTATAGGGGAAATGATTCCTAACTTTGCGTATTTTCGTACATAACGTCCTTCTGCGTTGTTATTAATTCATTCAGTGTTCTAAATTCTAAGAATAGATTTATATGTATATATTATATATATTTTATATAAGCAGTTGCCTTCGTGTTACTGAATAGCGTCCAAGAAAGCGCTTGTTTGCTGAGCGTGCTGTACGCAATATGTACCAGAATATTCAAGCTTGTGGCGTAAGAGTCGCTCAATTTATCTACATTACAGAAAATACCCATATTGAAAACGTGACATTCTAAGTATAAACATTTGTTTGCACAGATTTTCAAGTTATGTGTACTTAGAGCAAAGTACATTGACATTGTTAAAACGACTGCTTCCGAAGCCACGTTGACGTGGTGTTTTCGAAAAGCGAGCGATAAACCAAACAACAGCCCTGTAACACGATTTGAGCATCTCGAATACGCTTGCCATCGCATCTCTGGTTAACCCGCGCGGTTTCGCACGTTCGAATCTTATGATTATGTGTACGCGGATTGCTTGTCATTGCGGAATGCTCCACGACTTCCTCCACCATCTCAATCAAATAACTGGTCAATTATTCCCATATGTGGTTCGACACATGAATATTAGTCGACTTTCTCCTTACAAAGATCTAATTTAGGTCTATACTTGTCGGATATGGAGAAAGGATGAACCTATGCCGAAAGAGGAGGAAGACCACCAATCTGAAATACTGAGAGCCAAAGATCGCTAGAGCTTTATTTAAATACTCTCATTGCGGAGGTTTTGATCAATTACGATCGATGTTGCCGAACAGAGATGAATCTCGAATTTTTCGCGCTATGATCTCTTAGTTTTGCTCCGGTAGATCAGCTAGCTATGCGAGCTTGTGTTGTAAACTTTTCAATGTAAATTTTCTCCCCTCCTTTCTCTGTCAATGGAACTATCTATCTTAGTTGACAAACACTGTTGCACGAGTTTAGTGAGTCACCCACCATTAATTACATAAAACAAGCGAAATTTCCGTATGATAATACCAGCGACCCGTTTCCCAGTGATGAAACAATGCACCGCCGTTGGTAGATGAATAACAGTGGCAGCAAACCAGCAAAACGCTCCACATATATACATATGGACGCGATTCTATAGCAACATTTTCATTTAAACATGAATTATATAAGGTAATTTCAACAAAAAAATATTATTTCCAAAGTGCTCTAAAAGAAAACAACCCACCAGGACACCAACAGCTTTATTTCCCAAAAAATAATTTTTGAAACGTGCACAGTGGAATTCAACAAGCAGACATCAGTTCAAATTAGAAATATATCATAAATAATCACATAAATTCAGGTTCCCATGCTGAGGATTTGAGCAGAACAGGTCAACATTAAAACCAGGTGACAATCATACATCGTAGGATTCCATGTTGCAGTATTAAAATTTCATATACCGTATGTATCTAACTGTGAGGGCTGTATACTTTGGTGTTACATTTTGAAATATTTGCTTAGAGCTAGTTCATTGGTTGTTTTGAGCACACCATTTTGATCATAGTGAAACATATTGTATAACTTGGAGGGAACAGTAAATTATGGCCAAAAACATAAAAAGTAGTTCTGTGAACTCATGTAAATGATTTAAAGAGCTCATTTCGAAGTGGAATACGAAAAGAATGAATGATCTCAGTCTAAACCTGATTACAGTCAATATATTACTAATTTAAGCCAATATCATAAGCTAATTATTTGCTTAAGCAGCAGTGCTGATTAGTTGCTTTGAGATGAGAATTAGAGGCACTTGGATAATTAAACAATTAAGATTGCACAATTAATTTTAAATTATTATCACCTTAACACTACAATAAAATTCGATCATAAAAAATGATTCGGAGTAAAATGAAAAAAAAAGTACGATTACACTACGAAAGCATACAACACTCAATGCTACACAAGTTAGAGAATCATAATTACATTTTTGATTATCATTTTACTGAATAATGCTACTAAAGAATATAAGATTTGGCTTATATCATGATAATCAATAGGAAAATTGTCAACAAATAATAGCTAATTGCAATAAAGCATAGCCAAAGCCCATAATGCTATGATGTTTTAAAATTCAAAATAAGGGACAGTGTCTGTAAATTTAGGAAAACTTTCCAAAAGGTTCTCATTATCTGGCTATGATAATACTTATGCTCACACACAAAGTTCTTAAGTTGCATTGAAAACATGCATATCATTTGATCAAATTGAGGTAATGTTATAATTTTATAGATTTCAAGTACCTAAACTACCTGCTCAAATTCAATTTATTAGCTTGATGGCTACTACAGCAAAATATGGACAGTTCATATTACTTCATAAATAAAAATAAGGTAGTTATAGGTAATAAATAAATCGAGCAATGTTGATGCCGACAGACAATGAAAGCAATTTTATTTGATTCAAGCTGTGTTTCCGAGTATTGCTTCAGGTTTATTCATTGTGTGACATATATTATACCAGCCTCTATGCAAGCAAAGGTATAAAACACCACATTTGAAGCGATCAAAAAAACACATTAAAAGACAAATATTAGGTATTAAAAACAGTAATTTCATTTAATTTCATTTCATTCTTGACTAAAATACAATAAAATTATGCTAATAAATAATATTTTGCTCAATACAGAATCTGTGCATCACTAAAATATGATAAGGTTAACACAAGTGAAATGCTGCAAGACAAGAAATATTGAGATGCTGAAATACAGATCAAGGTTCAATTTGCAATTTATCATAGTCAGTTTCAACACACTTGAAGTTCGAGTATATAAATACATAATTAGCTACTCATTAACACTTTGGACCACAATGAGAAAGTCAAGTCATTCAGAGTTCAAGCTTACAGTTTGTACGGGTTGAATAGAATTCAGTTCAAATAAAATTTAAAAATCATAATATTTAATTTAAAATGTTTTATATAAATTAAGATTTTCTAACTTAAAGTGAAATTTGTCATTTGGCCATGCTATCTGAATAAATATATTTGTAGCATTAATACTGTATTGAGAAAACAAACCACAGTAGATAGGATGTTTAAACAAGAGTGTTGAATATAGTTAGTAATCGGAAGAATTAGATTTTTCAATTTACATTCCTGTACGAACTGAATTTTTGATGATGGTGTGCCTCACAATTCTGTCTTGCGTGGTACCAGCACACCTTCTCTAAAGTTGAATTATCGAAAAATCTAGAAATTAGAAGTTTTTCAATGACCAATGGCATGGCAGCTATAAAGTATATTGTCAGGAACAACCATAAATTAACACATATTACAGAGTGGCCAAAAAACAGAACCTGTAAATTTTTTAATTAGTTTTACGAAAAGGAAAAAAATTATTTAAAACTCTCATTTCTGTTTGTGTATGATGGTACTAAAAAGATTCAAGAATTTTGAAAAAAACTCTTAGGAAGACAGGGTGATCATTGAATTATCTGATTTATATTTAAGTTTCCGAAACACAACAGAAAACTAACGAATAGAGTTCAAAAACGCGAAAATGAAGTAATGTTTACGACCACGCCTAAAAATCTGTCCCAGTGAGAAAAGTGTCTGAGCGGATGCGAAAAGGGAGCATTGTTACGTCACTTTTTGCATCTTGCTTGATAGGCCAATGTCACGAAGTAAACAAGGAAATCGATGCTCGGGAAAAGATCCATTCAGACTTAGGTATGTGTGTCAATATTTAGCGAACGCGAGACTATGAGCAGCTCATATGGTGAGGAAAATGGTATTTACTTTAATTTGTCAGCTTTGATACAATACTTATCTCTATAGATCTAAATCCAATTTAATTATGGATAATACAAAAATAAGTTGTGCAAATTAATCAGTACGTTAATAAAATACATATTGCATCTACTTGGGTAAGCATGAATCACGCCAATCTTCTGAACAAGCGTGAGCCAAGGTAAAATCATGCATACAGACATGTTTTATCAGTGGCCAAAGATTGCACACAAGATACATCTCTCGCATAATAGATTAGCAACTCCTATTTAAGCAAAATACGCCAACAAATTTCATTTCTTTGGTGTCAGAAATAACTTTTTTGTTAGCATTGAAAGAAAGCAAGGCATTTGCTTCTTTCCAATAGCATCAGGATTCCTTGTCCTTTCCACGCTTCTCAGTGACACCTTGTAATTGACTAGAGTTAATAAGTCTAGTACATCCATCTTTTCTGCATTGTCTTTGCCTAAAAGTGTTTAGGACAATAAGTACATAGCAAAATCAAAAATTGTTGAAATCAATATATATTTTTAATATATTTTCAAATATGGAATATCAGTATCATATATATTTAAAATGGGCCAAGAAAAAAAATTGTTTTATTCAATTTACATCATTACCGTGCCAGAGTCGAATGAAGTCTTTTTCTATGGTCATGCATGAAGTTTATGATCAAAATAATAAATTTTAATAATCTAAGTTTTCCCTGGCATGATGAATTTTCCATATCGACATATTTCGATGAATTTGAATCGTTTGGAATATCCTTGAACAAAATAGTTGCAGTGTCATTCAAACACATAAAAACATACAAAATATTAAAAATAAAACTTTTCCAAGTGAAAATAAATTTTTCCGAAAATGCACAACATTTTTCCTACATACCTTTGTTAATCAATTCTTCTTCGAAAACTTCCACAAATGCTTGAACGTACCATGATCCATACAAAGTATCTCTGTGAGAATAGAAGCCTGAATATAAAATATTCGAAAGTAAAATCACAGTGTCACAGCAATGAGTAATGACTGAGTTATCATAAACGAATTTAGATTACCTAATTTGAATGTGAACCAAAATAAAGCAAAACAATTTTGATAAACTGTTGTATTGTATAATATAAAACTTCATAAAATAGTAAATTTTTATAGCGATTCGGGAGAATAACATCATAGAATAGATACACACAAAAGAAAATGCAGTGAAAATATTCCACATAACATGGATACAAAAATGGCACTCTGAATTGAATTCAGAAACTGTCATATGTGAACAAATATTTCAAATAATTGAATCTAAACTTTCATATTTAATTTTGAACCTAATATACAATGTTTCAACCTCATATACAATGTTTTCACATACTGTATTTGGGAGAATCGAAATCTTTCCACTTTGGAATTGCCTACTTAATTTTTTAGTATACCCTGGTGGGAATGGGAATAGAAACAGATTTTCAACCTGCGATTCCTTATTTAATCCATTTGGTCAATAGTTAAATCCACAGTTTTAACCACAAGGCCATTGCACACAAACTCCATTTCCCTAAGATATGATATATTACCAACCTTCAGCAACTGAATAGCAAAAAAGAAAATCTGATCCACTTGGAATGGTTGCTTTGACAGCAGCATCAACTACTGTTTCATTTTGCTTTTTGCTGTCAACAACATCGGCACTATCAACTGTATCTCCTGATGGCTTTATTGGTACTTCATGCTTGGTTCCTCTGCATGCCTGAGGTAAGAATTATATGTCCATTATTGAAGAGAAATAAAAGAAGGTTCAAAAAATACAGACAAAGTTTCAATGAATTTAATGCAAACTGGTATTAGTAGCTATATTATTTTTTGTGTGACAAAGCATATTCAGAACCTACAAATACTCGAATATGCTACTTTGAGAATGAGTTAAAACTGTATTTCTGATAAGTGCTGTTGGCCATATTTTATTATTCATACAAAAGTTATTTTTTGTTTACATTCAGAAATTTAGATATGCAAGATATGTTACAAACTGTGACAGGTAATCAAATAAAACCATGATATAAATATAATAAACTAAATGCGCCTTCAAAATTAATTAGTGATAATTGTTTACAAAGATGTTAATCAAGACCAAACTAACATCTGAGTTTAGAGAGAGAAAAAATGATTTAGATATAGATGATTTTAAACTGCAAATGCAATTTACTAGAGAGAATTCAGCATTGTGATTCTAAAGAACCATGAAAAGGAAGCAATATAGAAATAAATAAATTGCGGGCAAGTGATATAAAACGTGAGTGGGAAGTAATTATGATATTGCAGCATACTTCCGCATACTGTATTGAGTAATGCAAGCTGCACTATTATTACAGCACAGGTAATAATTTTCATATTCCCTTTGACATACATATTGACATAAGGTTGCAAATGTTTGACTTCTGGAGTCCTCGACATTACAAGAATGAATGGCCTTAATGCGACTTATTCAGCGGGTGGGCCTGTCTGGTGTCGATTGATTTTTTGTTCTATTTCAAATTATATCTCCGCCAGATCATGCACCACTTGCTGAGCGACTCACATTTATTCTGATTTTTTCCTCTATTTCTTTGGGAGACTGACCCAGTTAGATAAGACGTAGCATTTATTTTTATATTGACATGTTTATATTTCAATACATGTTAAATATATTGCTTTTGTTTAGATTAAAATCACATTTGAATCTACATTCATAAATACTGGTATTGTTTTGGGATGGCCAGGTTACTCGCTAATGTGCCATTTTGCTAAAAAAAAGTAATTCATTACGCTAAGATTAAACTACCGGTACATAAAATCATAGCAATAGTGACTGAGATGGGAGATCACTTTTTTAACAAATATGAAATAGAAATACTAAAAGAAATTAAGAAATTTTAAATTAAATTTGTCAATTGAATAACCTCTTCAAAGCAAATTACCTGGAAAAGGAAAATCTTTGGTTTCCCTGCTAAACTAGGACAACTTTCACCACGAAAGCTGTCAACAATTTTCTTGATTTCTACTAATCCATCAGTTCCATAAATCTTACCATCATCTCCATGACTAAGCAACACCATAATAAAACAATCGTAATCTTTGTGGTCTTTGTCAGCCATTTGTTTCACAATCTGTGAATAAATAAAATGTGTAACTTCTTATTCTTGTTATTACTATATTATTACATCGAGGTTTTGAGCCTGACATGGCCAAACTACAACCTGCGGGCCAAATCTGGCCTGTTGGGTAATTCAATCTGTCCTGCCTGATGCCATTTTGTTTCTACCTATGGTATTCTTACTGACGATGTGTTCAGATCCACTACCAGTTACACAAAAAGCGGAAAAAGCAAATAGAAAGTAATTATATACAACTAGGATTCAATCTACATGAACTTTTAAAATTAAATTAATGATTTAAATTAAATTGATTTTTAATTAAAGTTTTAGCATTTTAATATATACTCTGAACATATGCAATCTTACATTGTTTTGAACACTTGGAGATATACTAGCATTTAATACTTTTATTTTATATTTAAGTCACCTTGAACAATACAATATTTTAATATATTTAAGAAAATTTTTAAATAGGTACCAATGTAGCATTCAAAAAGATACTTCAGTTTTGATTGTTTTCACAACTAGAAGAGTTAATAGAAGGTAACAATAAAATTATTGCGCACTTTGTGACTGTCGTACAGAAGCTGTTGTGGTTATGAGGAAGTAGGATGTGTTGATATGAATACTGATAGGTCAGTATTTTCTGTGATAAACTTTTTGGGCGCTCCAGAAGTGTGTGTACCAATATGGAGGTAAATAATTTTGTTCCCCTATTTTACATCAAGTTGTGTAAAGGGACTGAAGCCTATGGGCAGGGGTATATTCACTTGGCTAACACAGGCAATCCCCGAACTCGTAATAGAACTAAAATAGGGAAAATCGGAATAAAATTATGGCCTAACCCTAACCTGGTACACACACACTTTTTGGGAAGGAGAGATCCATACCTACATGCAATAAGGATAGTAAACAAACTGCTTCAAAGAAATATTTTCCATATTTCTATAGTTCATGTAGTGAAAAATAATATTTTATAGTGCAATTCAATTTTCTTCAACTATACAAGCTGACTATAAACCAAAGCGTAAATGTGACAATTATTTAGTCTTTTCTAACCTCCATCATGTCTGTTGTTGTCTGGTCTCTATAAACTCCAACCTTAAAATCAAGTTTGTTAAACAACCTGGAGAGATTGTTGGCATCTGCGTCAGTTCCTTTTCTTGAATTCATACCTGAAGAGAATAAACCAAACATATGGGTTTTGTATATTATATTCCAGAGTTATGTTTGGCTTCATTTTGATTTGTATAAATATCAAACTTTAGGCAAAGTAGAATCTTGAAATATATCGTGAAATTACAGATACGGTAATACTCTTTAATTTGGTTTTAAGCTGTGAGAATTGTGCTAATATAGATAGTCTATGCCTTTAGTCAGTTAGTACTGTAATAGGACAGTGGAAATGCAGAAATGCAAATACTAATGTGATAAACACAGAGACCCTGTTCAGCTATTAGTGCCAGTTCGTTTCGAGTGAATGTCTCATGAAGGAAGGGTTTGCACTTACTGTTATAATTGATGTCTGAATGTGGGGGTATTCTCAGAATCTTGAGAACTGTGCTGTAATGTACTGAATGGGATAGATCTATATTCAGATCAAAATTAAAAGTAGAGTAGATTGTTGGCTCAGTGATTGCAAAAATAGGCTAAGTCTTGGAATACTGGAGTAGAGAAATCGCTTTATATAACGTTATATCTGTATATCGAATGCGCTAAACAGCTAAAGTAAAGCAAGTAACGAAATGTCAAAGCTTAACTTATTCAGTTATTCTACCTGTTGTCCAGTGAAAGTTTTCATTGTTTATTATTACAACATGTCCTCTCTCGCTAGTGTTTGGGTAGTCCATCTTGTACTTCAGAAGTTTGTCAGCGAAATTATGGTGTTTTGACTTTCCACCATTCACCTTTTTCTTTCCCAGTATAGTTGTAAGTGAAGGTAACGCGTCTGTTTGTGTATCGCAGGATTCTTCATCTTTCGTTTGTGGATCAATATCATTATGCTGCGCTTTGTCCATACCGTAACTGACAAATTAAGAATTCACACCGAAGAAAATAATTAACGCTATACCGGTAACTGTATAACAAGTAATAAGTCGCGGAGTTCAGGAGTTCTTGCAACAACACCTACTAAGTTTCGCGCCACAAGAGTAAATAATAAATACCAAATCCAAGTTGCGGGAAACGTTTTCGCGCAAACAGTTACCAAAATCAAGTCAATTATAAACTTAAATGCCTAATGTCATTGATGCACAGACTTTTGTTGTGCTACTGCATTTCTCGAAAAAGAGCTTTAGATTTTGGAGCATTCAAAAAATTAATCACTCATTGTCAAAGAAAGGGGAAAGATTTTGGCTGGATTGGGGGTTTTATTTTCCAACCCAGTGAGTGGAACCATCCTGCAACGGCGAATCCAGCAATCATCTCACACTTCAGCGTGTACTCATTTCAAAATTATGGGAGATTTCTGAGAGAATTTATGGGCTGAAGTGCCGAAAGCTACCGGGACTATAAATATGTAGTGTAGAATTGCGCGGTAATAAATACGATTAACGAGAGTCTTGAAGCAGCTAAGGTCGCTACGATCAGGAATAAAACTACGGTACGAGGTAGCGAACTTCACATAACTGATGTTATGGACCTTTCCCCGACCTTTAACCCCCCCAAAATTCTTCCTTTTTCAAGAGTACTTTTGTGAGTTGGCGCCTGTAACATGGGGTATGTGTTTCAAACCATCTTTATGATTCATCGCACACAACAATCTGTCTTTAAAAGAACCGGTAGAGAACCTCAGCCTAGTCTATCACAGCTATTTATACACTAATTTTTTATTACTGCAATTAAATCAAAACTCCTAGGAAGACAGAGTGATCATTGAATTATCTGATTTATATTTAAGTTTCCGAAACGCAACTAAAAACTAACGAATAGAGTTCAAAAACGCGAAAACGAGGTAATGTTTACGACCACGCTTGAAAATCTGTCTGAGTGAGAAAAGTGGCTGAGCGGATGCGAAAAGGGAGCATTGTTACGTCACTTTTGCATCTACCTGATTCGACAATATCACGAAGTAACGATGGAAGTCAATGCTCGGAGAAAGGTCCATTGGGGAAAACCCTCGCATATTTTTTCGTTTGATAGATTTACTGATTGTGAACTGGTGAGAGCTCACAACCAATTGCGTTCGACGACTGAAAATATTTTTTGGGGAAACAAAGTTCAAAAGTTGAGAAGAAAACAGTCCATCATAATATCTGTAAAATAAAATAAGAGAGCAATGCTCATATATATATATATGGATACGGAAGTCAAGGCGAAGTAGAACAAAATCTTTGAGGGTAAAAAGTAATAGCCTTCAAGCGACAACGATAATCTTTAGTCACTGAAAATTTCAAAGCAATTGTTCCAGAAGGTAAAGAGAGAGGCGATTTTTTCACAACAACACAACAGCAGTTTATCAAAACGATCCATATGTCCAATAATATCACCAACGCAACACTTCTTTGATGAGAAAGAGTTTTGAGTTTGAACTCCAATCATATTAGATATTTTTTACGAATCCGATCTATGAGGTTTAATACGGCCAGAGGAGCGAGCACCGGCACAAATATGACAGCTACACGCCATTCATCGACGGATAAGAGATCGTAATATGTACGGCAAATAGATAGCACACATGTTTTATTAACGCGTCCCGACCACTGAAGTTATATGTATGTATGTTTATTTGCCTCAAAATGTAACAGTATCTGCATAATGATTTAAACAGTGTAAAAGAGACGAGATACATGTTCAAGACTTTACTGGCCAAAGACACAGATGTGCGACATGAACCCTTAACAAGTATAACAGCAGTTTTGGGACAGCTGCGTTATATTAGGACAATATACATGAAATAGGCTATACAAATAAAACTCTAGTACTATACACGAGACAGAAAGTACGGTACAACGACGATATGCCAGTTCATGACACGTCAATGTACCAGTGTGAAGGGATGAACATTTGTCGTTAATTTTTACAATTAATCTCACGAAATAGGTGAAGATTTGTTCGGGACATAAACTTGCCAAAAACGTTGGGTGGGACCACGACACCAAATGATTAGGTACCAAAAGAGTAAAAAATTAGTACCGTAAATGACATATGTAGAGATCCTTTGTTTAAACTTTTGTTGTTAATCATAAATTCTACTAGACAAAAGAAATGGGAACCATAGAAAGTCTAGCATAAAATGCGGGTAAATTTCTTGAGCGCTGTTGTATGGAATTTAATGTCGCCGTGTTTCAGCATGATAAGTTAATATTTTTATTGAATGATCTAGTTTGCATAATCGATGATCCAACGAGGGAACCATATAATGGTAATAAACGATAAAATATTCATTCATTCCAACTCAAACCCTGGGAGTTGGAGAGACTAACCAGACGAAATTCAAATTCAACATTTCGGTGAAAGAGTTCCAACGCCAGCTGAAATATATGGTCGCAAGCCTTTTCCCAAACAACATGCAAATACTCGAGCAACGCGCACTGGTGTATTGCAAGCCAGGTTGAACCAAAGTTGACTTTTCCAAGCCGGGGATCGCTGTTGTGCGTGATGTATCGACCTAGTTCTCGTGAAATAATGGGTGCTCACGTAGTATTCTAACAATATGGCGCACAACCCGAACATAGTATGTGTACCAGGTTAGGGTTGTTCAGGTTGTGCGTCATCTTGGTACGAATACTTCCGGAGCGCCAAATAATGTTTATAGGAGAATAAAACCAGTTGGTCGCCGCAGAAGCGTTGATACGACTACATGACAAAGGAGTAAACTGTGCTGAACCGTTCTGGAGTATGTCAACAAAATTGAGGCATTTGAAACAATATTAAAATATGATGCATTATTTTTCAAATATATCAGGAAAGCATGCGCTGTAGTGTCAAATGCAGTAGAATTAACAGTATATAAAAACACCTGATCGACAGTTAATTTGGTATAGCCAACTGAAAGAAAAATTATATGAAAAAACATGATACAAAACTGTAACCAAGTATCATATTTTACGGATCTTTTTAATCTATATCATAATCAGTGTTCAAAATAAACAGAATAAAAACCTAATTACAGTATATAAATCAACATTTCTGCTTCAGGAGTATATTTAAAAGATTTAATTTCTGTCTATATAGGAAATAGCAAATGTCAAATAACTGTATCCCACAAGTTAAAATTGATAAGTATTTGATCAATTGCAATGTAAAGACATTTCTAGTCTGTAATCATGTTTAACAAATTGTTATTTTGTTTTCAATTTAAATATCAAAAACATATACCGAGGTATTCTAAAAAAATCCTCCAAAGGTATGAACCGACACTAAATTATTGAGAAATTATTCAACAAGCACCTGTTGGAAATAAATTGTCAAAAATATACGGTGTGACATTTTGAAGCGACCGATAGATTTACATGCAGTGCAGTACATGCCTAAAGTGCAGTATACCAGTAAATTAGTGTCTAAATCCCCACTCCTATAATTTAATTCCTGCATGAAATTACAATGCTCTACTTATAAGCCAAGCAGACATATTATTTGCATAATAAGCAAATGACCAAAAATTTGTTTAGAATCATGATTCAAAAGTCAACTGATGATAATTTATTGATGATTAAATCAGCTAGTAACTTCATTTTAAATTATAATATTCAAAATTAATTTAGTTTTGGCAAGCATTGAAAGTTTGTATATGCCAACAAAAGTCTGAAATGAGCAACTGTACATTTAACAAATATTCTCTTTCACAAAGTCTTTGAATAACAGCTGGGGGAAACCAGACTTCCGAGGATAACTCATACGATTACAGAATCCAAGCAGGAATGTCGAATCAAAATAAAATCCTTCCATATATATTTCAGCCCTTGAAGCATTCGGTTATATTGTTAGCACATAACAAACATTCTTAGAATAGGTAAAGTTAACGAATCACAAGTAGTGGGTAAAATGTTCTCATTCCAGGATATTGATTTCCCATAAACAATTCCAGTATAATAATTGTGAAAAACTAAAATATGCTCAAGAAATCGTGTAATACATAATCTACTTTACAGCCTAGTTGCTGAGTTCTGGAGAGCTAGACCTCCATTACCAAATATTACACCATGGTTGCGGTGACGACTGACGAGGTAGGCCTCAGTAACATTTTTCATGCATCAAAACATAGATTTCAAACATAAAATTTTGAAATAAAACTATATTTATGTGCTTTTTGTGTTCGTTTTCGTGCAAATCATTGTTTTTAACAAATTCTATTACGTTGTTCATAATAGCCTTTGCAACCCCATTTAGTAGACGTACAGGAGTACATGTCATACGAATACAAACATGATATGTACGGAACAGAATTTACAAATTTTGCTACCTATTCTATCCATGTATAAAGAATATAATATAATTATCTAAAAAGCATTATAGCATAATATATGGTTGTAACAAATGAAAACAACGAATTCTCAATTCTACGAATTTAGGAGTCTTTAATTTTGTTTTGTTGAGAAGAAGTCGGTGTTTGGATTCGAAGTGGTTCCTTCAATTTTTTCAAGTCTTCTTCTGCCCGTGCTAATTTATTTTGCAGAGAATTATACTCGGCCACATCAAATTTTGATTTGTCAGCTGCTTTGTGTAAGAAGCGTAGAAACTGACGATCCCTGGCATCCGGATACATCATTTCCTGGAAAGGAAAGCATTTCTCATAGGATGTTTACAAGACTTCACCACGAACACACCTATACAAGCGGCCACTTATATGAAAAGGGTACTATTTTTGAAAGAATCTGAATTTTTGCAGACTAGCATTTATACAGTTTTAAAAAAACCTGGATGACGCTGTGGATATCGGTTTGAACCAGAGCACTTTAACTAGCGATTCTAACATATTTAAATCCAATGTTTTAACTACTAGACGATTGCACCTTATTACACTAAGACCATGAAGCGTATTTGAATTAATTAAATGTTATATCATCATATTTGACTGTCATTTGAGCAAAAATGTTGATTTGAAGCTCCCAGCCAGGAATATCAAAATTCAAAATATTCTGGAAATGTTTCTGTTTTACCAGGTTGCCCATTTCATTTAATATAAAGGCATAGTAAGGTTTGAGCTGATGACAAATTGTCCGAATCACATCCTGAAATGGGATCTTGGAATATAAAATATCGGATATATTCTAAAACAGGTAATGTCAAACAGAGAAGCGTATACAAACCATCATGAGTTAATAGAAATAAAAGTCAATAATGCAAAACTTTATTTAAATTTGTAAGTAGTAAACTAAACTTTTTTTTGCATGAGAGTTAGATCAGACGTCAGATGCTGAATGGAAACTCAAGTGAAAATATTATAAATTATTCTTGAAAAAAAGGATAAAATATAATGAATATAACTATTTTGACTGTATTGGAATATTCAATTTGTTTTTGTCAAACCTATCTACAAAAATGATTTTAAATTTTCTATGAATAAAATAGCAGACAATTATCAACAATCAAACCATATCCAAGCAAAAATACCTAAACGGCCATCAAATATTCTACTTTTAAGTTTTCACAAAGCGAACATTAGTGCAAAATCGTAAGTTCAACACAAACTAGCATTATTTTGACTACAACCAGGTGTCGCAGGTGATATCAAACATAGTTATATCATCATTACAATGCTTCATGTGGCCTAGAAACGGTTTTGCATAGATGAGAATACCCATGGGATATACGACTTAGTATTGAATAATTGAAAGCATTGAATCAAATGGACAGTAGATGGATAGTTTCTCTAACACATTGCAAAGATTTAAATCCTCATTCAATCTTAAGTACCCCTGATCAATATAGATTAACGACAGCCAGAGTGATTTCATAATCGGTGTTGCCACTTCGAAGATCCACTTCGCAATATATATATAATAATATCGCAAATTAAATCAGGAAAACTAAAATCCGCAAAAGAAACTGAGAAATCTACCAAAGATGCCGAATGACTGTGGATAAATAAGCAGATCAAAAATTAACAATGAAAAAAGATTGTAAAACAATTAAAAACCAAGGTCCAATCATGGTAAGGTTTAATTGCATTTAACTGATAAACGGAGTGAGTGACACATAAAAATAAAACCCATAAATTTTCTAATTACTTCCACAAAACTGAAGAAAATTTATTTAATACCGGAACTTCTATTTGTGTACGATTGTAGCCAGAAATTTCAGTAATCTAGGATCCTTTACACAAAAGGTATGTCCTCCTAAGAATATGTTTCGATTGGCCTGAATTCTGTATTTCTTATTTCTTGAGTCACTCGGTTGCATCGAAATACTGATAATATCTAGAATAGCAAATATATAATAACCATACCTGTTTAGTCAAAATAAAGTATCCATACATCAAAATTGCAGTTCCATAAGTGATAAAGTAAGTGACAGGTTCCATGATATCCCAAGAGTATTCCCACCATGTGAGCCTTGCCAACACTCCAAACTGAGCTGCCATATATGCAAGTCCTCCCCAAACTAACAAATTTGTTCGGAAATTTGCTTTGTCTTCTAATTCTTTTTTCACCTGAAAGAAAAACATGAATGAAAAAAAAATCACTTCTTAAAAAATGATAATTTGAGCTCTGAGGCACGAATTATAAAAAAATGCACCGTTTATGAATAACATTAGCTTCATCTATATAAAATATCTGCTTAGCGCCAATGGCTCAATATTTGTTGTACAGTCACGAGTCACCATGCTTCAATGAATTAAACTCCATAATGCATAGCAATTTAAAATCTGCCGTTTCCCCTAGGTTTAGATTGAATATATCGGTAGATGATTCCAAAATAGTATGTCTTTATCCAAAAACATATATTAATGTTTCTTCAGAAATTTTTTTTTCTACTATTCAATTCTTATGCATCTAACTCCACTTATGAAAAGTAACTGTGAAATTCAAATTGACAAGAATGGCAGACTAAAGAATTGGTGTTTTTCCATGAGGTGATACATATGAAGGCTACATATAAAAAATAAATTGGAAGCTACTGGAAAAACCATAACAGAGATAAAGAATCACCATTCAAAATCAAATAAAGACATAGAAAGAAATGTTGATAGAGAGAAGATAAGTGAATAAACTTCCTGGACAAAAATAAAACATTCTATTTAAATGAAGAATCCTTAATAACATGTCTGAAAGGGTCCCCTAAAGTTTAAAGTCCAATTAGACCTGGTATTTGTTCAAAGTGTTACTTCTGCCTACCAACCTTTTCGAGAGGTTCTAGCTGCGTCCTCAGTTCTTCAAGCCTTCCTAATACTTGCTGTTCTTGTTGTAAGCAATATTGGTCGACATTTAAATTATTATACAACCTCGCTATTACTTGTTTCAAATCATCAAACTCGGTGATGTGCTCAGAGGATGCTTTGTCTGTGTATGAAACAATCTTATTAATAAAATCATCTTATATTAAATATATTTAGAATAGGGGTGTGCAACCTTTAATACAAGAGGGCAAGAAACAAATAACGGGTGAAACCGCGGGCCACACCTTTATTTAACATATGCTTGATATGAATGAACATTCATCCTAGATATAGTCATCCTAGTAATGTCCAAATGATAAATTTATGATCAAGTTTTTTGAAACTATTTTTATAGTACAAACAAACAGCAACTAAAATAGGGATGGATGGATATGGATCGTCTCCTTCAGAGAGGGCTATTCCTTTTTGGCTGCAACATAGATAAGTGGTTTGATTTCTTGGGCAGCTACACAAGATTTGAACTGACAAGCAAATGCAATGTTTTACATCAAGATTTGTTTTTGAATTTCAAATGTCTCAAGCCTAAATAAAAATTGTGATAGATTAGCTTGTGACTGAGTAAATGTAAAGGTGTAATGTAAATATACCATAAGTGAAAATACTTTTAATGCTTTTGATGGTGTTATGTAATCAAGATCAAAATACCATTACATTCCCAGTGGGCTGACTCAAATGGGAAAAAGTACATGAATGTCAAAACGAAATGTCATGTTTGTATGTCAGGAGCTAGAATCAAATACTGATTTTCAATCAAGCAACTTACCAGAAGGTGGAGGTTCAACATTATAAGAAACATTATTGATTGTAAGTTTAAAATTTCCAGAGAGTAAATGCTCGATTTGAGTGCTTGATGCAACCCTGCTTCCATCTAAAAATCAATTACAAAGAGTTATGTACAAATCTTTGAATTTGTTCCAGATCATTCAACGTAATAAAAAATGTAATTCTCATAATGGTATGTAAATTTTCATATAAATGAAATTCAAAATTGAGGATCATTTCAAAAAAAGTCAAAACATAAATTTTTAAATTCTGATATTTGCATAAAAGTAATATTGAACCTCTGTGCAGCATAATTGGCTTGTCATCTGATGGGCTCAAATAAGCCATTATTCAAACTACGCATAAAAAAATTGAAAAAAAAAATTTTTGAGGCTACAAAATTCTAGAGTTGGACAAGTATAAATATAGTCTAGTCTTTGAAATATCTAAAATATTTTAATTCATATCTATATATACTACTCCTCAACATAAATGTAATTTGAAATACAAAATAAAATATATTGCTTTGAGCCAAGAATAACGCGAGGCATAGATAATATGTAGGTAGTTGCAAATTATAGGGCAATATGTGAGCCGTAGCAATAATAGCAAATAAGAAATAAAATTTTGATCTATTTTTAAAGTGAATAGTAATAAAGACTTATCATAATTCATTTTGAGTGATCAATATATCGAGTTTTATTGACTCTATTGGGAATTCAATTCAAGAAACCAATATATTTTATTGCCTTTTTGATCAATGTTGAATTATCAAAAGGTTCAACTTATGTTTATGATTCACAATTTGAATATTGAAAAAGTTCGATCACAGTACATACATGATAAAGCTAGGAAATAAACTGTGCCAACATTATTTGATTTCATGCTTTAATATAATAAATATGTTGAATCCAGGTGAATTTTGGCCGGTTACATTAGGTGTTGGATTCAATATTTCAAATTGTCTTATAGGTGAAGAAATCAATATGAGACTAATATTATTGGTCGGTCTGTCAACTGAATATGCTATGGAATTTAGGTAAGTGATGAAAATCAATAAAAGCGACATTGAATTGTGAATAATGAAACAAGTATGATGATTGCCATTGTTCGGAAATCAATTTTTCAATATGTTGGTCATTTTTTATAGAACATCGCTAGTCATAATAAGTAAGCTTATGTTAGAATTTGGTACATATTCCTAACTACCAATAAAAACTGATAGTAGTGTTATCCAGACATGATCAATCGGTCGGACATGATCGGGGGATTTTGTTTCCAACCAATATAGTGAGACCTGTGTGATACATGAAAACCATCCCCAAAACCAACAATTTGACATCCAGCAAGTTTTATATCATTAAATATTAATGCAATTTACAGTTTACATCCATGATTAATAGCCATGCTAATTACGAATAAAATCAGCAGTAACCAATCAAAAGGAAATATTCTTTAACATACAAGTACCATATTCAAAGCCAATGAATAGTGCAAGTTGAAAAATAATTTTCAATAGGTTTTCATAAGATGAGGTATTTTTACATGATTAAGTTGCAACCAATTCTGGTGAATGGATGGATGAAAAGTAACTTACAAAAATAGGTTGGTCATTCAAATTTTTTACTCTTACAAGTAATGTTATACACATGGGAGTCAGTACTTCTTAATATTATTTATTTTTGATCAATTAGTATAATTTTTTTTCATTTGGATTGATCATTTTTGTGCTTGTGAAAATTTTTGACGTAGTTTCAAAAAACCTTCATGCCAATAGCCCAACACAAATTATTGTCAAGATCAATGAGGATGACCCAGATAAATGGAATGATAAAAAATTTACATGGCAGAAAAATATATTTCGATTCTAAATTACATTCTTTTACTTGGCGATTGGAAGATTTTGTGCGTCTTAACTCAGATTAGTAAACATAAGCACAGAAATCATACCTGATCCATAAATTACAGCAGTATCTATTCCTTTATCTTCTGATTTTAAATCATTCAAAAATTGTCCGACAGTTGACAGCAAAGGGCGGAGAGTAAATGAACATCTTTCATGCCTTGATGGCAATGTAACTGTAATGACAGGAAGGCCATGGCGGTATACGATTGTTACATCATCTAAAAGCAAAATTTTCCGTTCTTATAAATATTTGGGCAATACAAAACAACCCAACCCGCATTGAAAAGTAAATTTGCCAGACTGTTAATACAATATAGCAAAATAATAAAGTTTTAAAATAAAATAAAACAGAAAAATATGCATTTATACAATATTCATCAAAGTTTGGAAAATGTATACATTTACAATTTGGAGAATCTCAATATAGCCTACGTATCATATTTTCAAAAGAAAAACAAGAAATGTAAGATATAATAAAATAATATATTTCACAAAAAACATAGTAATACACATCAAAACATATAAAATGTTTATACTATGAATAACCATATTGGTAATTTACTGCTGCAGTACCGTACTCACAATCATTACATTTTTATCCTACCTGAATCGCTGGATGTGCTTTGCAACCTGCTCTGGATCAAGTTTTTATGCTAAAATGAAGAAAAATATACATAAAATACTGACATATTAAGTGAAACAGCATAGGTCATGACAGACTTGAAAAATTACTCAGTCCACTAAAGTTCTTTTTACAATTCTTGATATGTCAATGCAATGAAAACATGAGCAATACTGTAATACAATTTTACTTGTTTCATAAAGAAATCAATAAATGATTATTGTCTTTTTACAGATAACTTTGGTGAAGATAAGATTTAGTAAAAATAGAATTATAAACTTTAGTACTTGTAAACTCTGTGAATTACGTTAATGTTGTTTAATTATCTATGTCAGTGGGTTAATGACAAGCAGACAAGTGATAATACTGTAATATACAGACAATACAGCAATACCTGAAATTTGCTAAAATTGTCTTTGCGAGTAATCGGTCCAGCACTAAATTTGAAATGCCTTTTACGGATGTAGGTACATGGCAGAATTTCAGTTGAGACAAGACATGAGGTGGTCGAACATAAGTTTGGAATGACACGAGCAAACATGAAACATTTCTTGGTAAACATGATTATGCTACTTTATCCATAAACCTGTAAATTAAAAACAACAAACAGATAACGGTATACATCCTGCATTCAATGTTGATAATTACTAACTCTTTTATATTGCTTTTACGAGACGAATAAACACTCATGCACACATTATATACGGTACCGTATAAAATACGCAGCAATGATCATATAAAGCACTAACAGAAGTAGGCTTACCGCTGGCAGCGCCGACCAACGACTAAATACAGAAATACGGTACCGGTATGGCACCGCTGTACGCCTGTACTTGTAATATAGTTCGCTCTGGGATGCGTCGCTACGCTTGAGTGCTACTGCACAAACGTCTTGAGTACTAGTCAAGAATTTCCCATTGAGGTGTATATACTCAATGGAATTTGCGAATAAAACAATGAAACATAATAAAACGCACTGGTCTGCAGATGATCTTACACTAAAGTTTTCATAATATATACCAATATTGTCCAAGAGTATGGATCTCGAAAAAAAAAAAATTGTTTACTATTCCATTTATGTATATATTCTAGCTAGAGCATTTAAATCGTTTTGATTGTGGGAGATACAAAATGCTATTAATTAAATATATGTATCACAAAAAGCAGAAGGGTGCAATCTTTTTTGGGGAGAAGGGCCATATAAAGTAACTGGGTGAAGCCGTGGACGGCACATAGAAACGAGGCTCAGTTCTTACCACTTCATGGCAGATCCTGCCACGAACGAACCGCGGCAGCTCTTGCCATGGTTTTATAGTGCTATTCAGTATTCAGTAATCAGTATTAACGGTATATTCACAAATTAATGTACCAGATTTCAATTGATCATGCGGAAATATATCTACTTAATTTCTAACCCCAAATCCATCAAAGCTGTATTCATAAGAAAAACGTTCCAACTTACCCAATATTTGTCACCATGAGGGACAGCCCTGTTTTTACGGCCCACCTGATGTGAAATTTTACCTGACATTGGTTTTCAATTTGCTGCCGCGGTAACGGCAGCTCGACATTGGTTTGTTGCAGCTAAAACGTCAGTCGCCATAGGTTTGGCCGTAGCGGCCATGGTATGGAAATACCGCCAAGGTTTTGCGACAGCTGCAGACGCCACAGAATACTTAAAACTTCACTTGCATAGAAACTCTACCTACGAAAGGCTCTGGATACAAAAAATTCAACTTCGTAAATGCTCCTCGTAAAAATATTGCTTCGGCTAACGTAATATTTTCTACATACGAAAAGCCGAAAACTTTCAAAACGTGTGTAGTGATATTTGTTTATTTTAGATTAATTTAATGTAATGCTAGAAGAAGGGATGTCCAATTCGAATTTAACACACGATAATCGTGACTTTCGAATATCGTTTTTCGTGTTTATAAGAATAACGAATATGAGGCCTATCTTAGCGCGCCGTCCACGTTTTGATTTAATGTATTATCTACCATCCCACTGGCCCACTTGTTTCCCGCGCGTATGTACAATGTGTTGCTAGCGAAATTCAGTGAGAAGACGATGATACGCCTAACAGTAGTAATAAAAGAAAATGAAATGAAAAAGACTAATAATGTGTGTGTGCTCATTTTGTACATTACGTTCTCTATCAGCTGTCAACTTTTGCCACCTCCCCCGACCGCCATCCTCCCGCTTTCCGCGGTCTTCGCTTAGCCGGTCCTAGCTGGCCAATCGCGAAGGTAAACGAACATATTTCTCTGTTATTTTTTCTTTCCATGTGTACCTTTTCTACTTATTATGTAGCATTCTAATTCTAACATGTATTTGTTACGGGTTTTCACCATTATTATATTTTATACAAATATTATGTCCAAGTTTTGTTGGGACTTAGAGCGGATTAGGGCATTTTCAGGCAAAATGCGTACTAACGAGGGGTTTCCGGGACAAATTAGGGTCACGGTGGGACATGGGTCACAGTGGTAAAATCGGCCCTTACACTCATACTATATCCGGAATCAGGTCCGGGGTTCGATGTTTGATTGATATTTGATGACATGACATGATTTATATTTCTTTTTTTGATACACCCATTTGCCATTTTGTTATAAAAATGTACATTGTTTTGTTTTTTCACAAATAATTTACCAGCTTGTTATATTGTGCATTTCGAATAAATTATACCGGCGAAGCTTACTTGTAATGTTGTAATTAATTTCGATGAGTGGAAGTCGTAAAAATACAAAAACAAATAGAAGTTATGTGACGGCGCCTGTGCTGAAATGCGAATACCAATATTAACAATTAATTGATTAGCTGCTGTTTTTTGTAAACAAACAAAGTTAAAAAGTAAACAACAAACATAAAAACACGAAAACTAGTTTCGGGCGTTGATTCTCGTGTTACAAAATTGGTTCGAATTTAGAAAGTTCTTATTTAAAAATTTGTAATTCTGAGCATTTGCTAAAATGATGGACAAAAAATTAATTTAGTTCTGACACCAATAACCGACCCAAAACCTTCAGTATGCAAACATCTCGGCTTCCTTGCCCAGTGAAAAACTCGTCTGAGCCCAGATAACTCCGTTTCTTAATGATTATCATAAGCTTTTACAGAATATATCACTTTCCCAGATCTCGGATTACAGATAAGCAGATAATGGTCTTTGGTCGTTGCTCCCACTGAATCAGGCCTCTCTCTTTGTCTCTCTTAGTTTGTTCAAATACCATGTTTTCATCCTCAATATTATTGCAGATACCATGTACAATTGTCGTTATCACCATTTTCAATTCCATGCTTACTTGTGTTTTTTGGCTTGCTATGTTAATTTGCGACTTTGTCGCCTAAAAATTGATGAGTTCCTAAACAGCGAAGCCGTCTAATCTGCCTTTTACAGTTTATAAAGTCAAAAAGTCAAATCTTCTTCCTCATCGGCCTGATTTTCCTTCGATTCTCCTTCGATTTCCCATACTCGACATAAACTGTTAAACGGACGAGAGGCCTTTGTTTGCCATGTGTTTCAGCTGTCTTATCGGCTTTCTTCTCCCCGGGGATAAATATGTTAATCTTGTCTCATCTTACCTAATATACTGGGGAATTCCCTAATTCTGTGTATTATTGCCCTGCATCGCCCTCATGAGGCAATACTGTTTTCACATTAAAGCGTTTGCGGTAATTTTGAATTCTAGAGTTTTTATTCATATTGTCGTATAGCTATCGTAAGGCACCGTAGCGGCATAGCCGCTGTCTGGATTCGCCGGTATGCAGTCTACTTCGGCAAACTGGCAAATGCGTAGATGTACACACATATTTCGTGCTTCCATTTTATTGTGCTGTTCCTGAATGGCTAATACTGTAATAAAAAAGATTTGAGTGGCACATCAAGACATTCTGACATCATTGCATTAACTTTATTTGGTTTAATTTTTACTCTACTTACGTTTAGATTACTTTAGTTTCCTTTGTTATGATGTTTTGAAAATTGAACAAGATGGAGTTTTCAAGTCCACTTGATAGTGAACCAAGTTTTGCAGTTGTGACACAAAATATGGGGGAGCAAGATATTACGTTAAACACCTCAAACACACCAGAACCAGTTCTTGCATCTACGGCACATAGAGAAAAAGTCGATAGAGACATTCTAGGAAGGTATATCTACGTTATTTTTTGTGGTATAAGACTGACTATTTGAAAGATAAACCATACTTACAGAAATATAAGAATTTGTGCAATAAAGCTTGATAGACTTACCGTACCCTACCGTACCTTTTCACTTTATTTTTGCACCCGAATTCAGGAATTGCCTGCTTTACAGACTTTATGCAATCCGAATTCTAAAATTATTATTTAAAATTTTAACATAAATAAATCATTGTTAAATGTTTAATAGATGGTTCAGTACTCATTGTTAATTTCTGAGCCTAATTATATGCAAGTTATCTTTCTCTATTTTCAGTTTTTTTTTTAAAACGTTTCAAATGATCCTGTTTTCAAGTAACTAAACAGAAAAACTCTAACTATAATGCTGTAATGTCATTTTAAAAATGTTTTATGAATTTTCAAATACATCCCAATATTTATGTTATTTAGTAGCCTATACACTTGTTGTGTTTTGCCATAAGCATAATTATAAATAACTACACACTAAATCCTTCTCCAGAATTCAGAATCTCTCTGAAATGGCTGGTTCATATATGGAAGTTGGTGCAAGTGACAGAAGTAAATCCGATGGAGAAAAAAGTTTTCAGTTTCTGGATTTTTTAAAACATTCCAGTCAATCAAATAGGTATGGGTTATTTTCTTGGATGTATAATATTTCGTAATAAACAGTTATTATATGATAAGTAGAGTTTTCAAAGGTATTACTACGAAATGCGCAATTTTTATGACAATCCCATTAAGCCCACCAAAATTTGCTCAAACATACAGTAACTGATACAAAATGTTTTCTATTTTCATCTTTATTATGTACATTCAAATAATCGACTAACAATGTATCGATGTATATCTTCCTGCCGCCTTCAACTCACGAAATTTATCATTTTGTAGTTCTAAAAGGCAATCTTTCTACTAATTTCAGTTCTGGCTCTGGAAGATCATTTTCTCCTAAACCTTCGAATAATGCTCCTGTTGCAAGCAGTGAGGAATCATCATTGAGTATCATTGATTTTGAAGCAATGCCTGGTATGAAGCAAAAAAGAATTACCCTCGTATGCTAATGGCATAGCATTTATACAGCCATCCATTACATGATGTTTTATGTTTCATCGAACATTTCTATGTTCAGCTTATGAAGAGATTTTACAACATCTCTTTTTATTAATTTCAGAATTGATATGGTGCTTGAATTTATTTTCGAAAAATTCCCAATGTCTAAAAAACAGAATTTAATTAATCTTCTTATAAAAGTTTATGATAATATTTCTCCTGAAGAATACATGTTTGTAATGAATTTTGCTTTGTAAATTTGATATCATTTGTTACAGACCCAGGAAGTTTGGTTCATGTTGATAGCAACATCAGCCTAGGAAGTTGGTTGGAAGACGTAATGCCTGAAAAATGTCAGGACCAATCTAAACGACCTGATAGCAGGAGTCCAAATATACATTTTGATAATGGTATGTTTTGGGCTTTTTCTTGGGTGAAAAATTGAATGCATTTTAGTCGTGATGACCTAGCTGTGAATACTTTAGACTTAATTGTGCTGGCATCGCAATCTCTGCTTCAAAACCCATGCTCACCCACCTCACCCAGAGTAATGAATTGGTTAGGCAACGACGAACCAGAAAAATTCCTAACCTCCCAGAAAAATAGTATATCCATACATATCATTAAATATCAATGTCCACTTGTGCAGGTCGTTATTCAAGGGAAATACACAAATAATCAATGTATAAAAAAAATGAAGAAATAACTTTTTTTGATCAACGTGAGCTAATCGGTTGAAATTATTATTAGCTTGATGAATATTTGAAAATGCCATTTCTTTGTCATATTTTATCAACTGTTATGTTTTTAGTAAGTTATTCGGGTGAAATACACAAATAAGGAATGTATAAAAAAAAACAAAAAAATAACTTTTTTTTTCAACACGAGGCAATCGGTTGAAATTATTATTAGCTTAATGAATATTTGAAAATGTTAAATATAAATTAGTTTTAATAGTATCAGTAGGCGTATAGTGCAGTGTATATAGGCTACAACTCACTATTTTTTGTAATTGAAAACAAGTCAAATAATATTGTTACTCACTTACTCACTACTACCTTCAAGTTTACTTCATCACTACTTTCATTGTCCTAAATCCAGGTAATTCTTCTATTTGTCTTCAAAGAGGGGATTCTCTTTAGTTGAGACTTGTTATTGATAATCTTGCATTGAAGTGGGAATTTCCACGATTTGTTATTTTATACAGAAAATTCTGCAGATGTAACAACTGGTGAAAAAATATCCAGTGCGGAACAATCAAGGCTAGCATCTCGTTATTTAATGAGTGAATCTCAACTTGTTCGAATGGAAGATTATTCAGACAGTACTTTCGGTTGGTTGCAAACAAAATTTTGAGTTGTTGGCAGGGCTAGGGAGCTGAAGCAATGGATCTGTTAACATTTTGTTAGCACTGTAGCAACAAGAAATTTCAGTGACTCCAGCTTCTAACCATTTAATTATTTTTTAATCTTTATAATTCTTTAATACTTGATACAAATATTAAAATCTGATTATCTGGTATACTTTGAAGGAGGTTTCCAAAAGTTGGTACTCCCGTAGTGTGTGTACCAGGTCAGGGTTAGGCCATAATTTTATTCAGATTTTACTTCTATTACGAGTTCGGGGACTGTCTGTGTTAGCCAAGTTACTATAACCCATGCCTATAGGTTTCAGTCCCTTTACACAAGTTGATGTGAAGTAGGCAAACAAAGTTAGGTACCTCCATATTGGTAAACACACTTCTGGAAGGCCCAAATTTAATACCACAGGTCCGCTACCTAAGTACCAAGGCATTTGATCAATAATTTAACTATACGTACCCTTTTTTACAGGAACACCGTATCGATCACATGGAAAATCTTTGAGGGATGTACCTGATAATGATGGCACTTTTGCTTCACAAGTGAGTAATATCTCGAGATACTTGCACAAAGTAAAAAAAACGTAAAAATGTGTTGCAACCTAAGAATGTTTCAATTTTTTTTTTGCCGAAATTTAATCAAATGAAATTCGTGAATCACGTCTTTACAACTTGAGGCTTTATCCTATTGTTGAAAGGTTGTTGCTTTATTACCAGGTTACGTTTTTTTTAATACAAGGGTGACATATTTATAAGCCTCTCGCTCTGAACGAGGCTCTGCTTAAGAAGCCACTACTTGGTATGGATCTAATATAGTTAGGGAGGATTGATATCTCTACAGCTCACCATTGTTTGATCAATTTATCACACCCTGGACTGACTGTGATTTGAACCTGCGATGCCATCATAGTTAAGTCTAGCGCTTTAACCACTAAACCACCATACACAGTTTTATCAGTGACCCTACTATTATGATTTTACACAACATTTATATTACAGGAGAACATTCCAGCAAAAGATAATAGCAATGAAGATTTTCACATCGGCCAGGCTGAATTTAATTTTGGGGGAGATGAAGAAGATAATGTAGAAAATGTTCTAGACTTTTCTGGAGGAGAATTTCAAGATGTTCTTCATTTACAACAAGAATTTTTTGGATCAGAAAATTTTAATGGTAAGGGTCAAGA
This sequence comes from Styela clava, assembly GCF_964204865.1. Classification (NCBI taxonomy): domain Eukaryota; kingdom Metazoa; phylum Chordata; class Ascidiacea; order Stolidobranchia; family Styelidae; genus Styela; species Styela clava. Next base: position 14,994,172 of record NC_135260.1, on the reverse strand, counting down.
TTTCTTAAAATTATGGCTGAAAACTCAATTATATAAAAACTCTGTCATATGGTGCATCTAAATATCAGAAATATGTTGAACAATTACTGTCTTATTCAAGCATAGGCTACTACGTATCACTATGAAAATATCATTTATATATTTTATAAAGTTCTCCAGCTCTGGACTTATTGTTTGTAAAATTAGTCAAATGCATTGACAGCATTTTTTTATACATTGTTACCACATATTATATGTAAAAGTTGTAAGAATATGATTTAATAATTGCAATATAGATTACAATTTGAAACCGAAATTTCAGGACCCAGGGTGGGCTGGGTAGGCTTGGGTTAAACATTAAGAAGACTGACCAGGAAAAATACTCAAAACTCTGAACCTGAATGAAAACTTGTTAATCGCAAGCCCATTGGCTTCCAGTCTTTTCAGTGCCATTTGTAAATTTGGTTTCCAAAGTTGCGTTTAATTTATCATCTTTTATAAGCTAATCAGTGTGGTCCGTTTGCTGGCATAGGTAACGATTAGTAATCGCATTTGCATGTTGATTTTGATGTTGTTTTGTCATGAAAATTCTTTTGATATTTCGTTACATCACTAATGTTACTGAACTGACTAGTGTTATGGCGGTGCTCCCGAAGTATGCGAACCACGATGGCGGACATCGGAACGTAACATGGGTAACAGGTTAGGGTTGGGCGATAATTTTTTTTCCAATTTTTCTTATTTTAGTCCTATTATCAGTTCGAAGACTAGCCAAGAGCCTCCCGTAGTATTTATACCTAAAATTATGGCCTAACCCTAACCTAGTACACATATTACATTCCGATGTCCGCCATCTTGGTTCGCATACTTCGCGGGAGCCCTGTTATGGCTAACTTAGACAGTAGGAAGACACTTCAAGACAGAAGTGATGTTGATAAGGATACTGTGCTGCCCTAAATTGTTAACTAGCAGAGGTCAGTTATTTCGACAGCCCTAAATGACTGTTAACTTGAACAATAATTGATTCAATCTTTCCCTTCAGTAAAGTCCACTAATTGGGTTTGTAGACAACTTAAAAGTCGAATGAGGAATCCAGCAGGTATTTTCATTTCGCTGGTTTGTAATCGTTTGAGTGCTTAGCTTATGTATCTCTTTCTGTGGTCACATGATTGGGCCTTACTTCAATTACTATCAATTATTTTTAAATTCTTGTTTGTATGTTTTTCTTTCAGAAAATGTGGCTGAAATTTTGGACAAAGAAGAGGAAATTTTTGAGGAGGAACATAAATTAATGATGAATTCTGCAGATGAAATCGGAGATTTTACTGGAAGTGGATTTACTACTGTTGGGGAATCTCAAATTCTTGATTGTTAGTAATTTGATTTGTATATCTGAATAGTTGACATTTTATATCAGGGTTGCCCAACCCGTGGCCCGTCGAACGTTTCGAGTGGCCTGCGCAGTATTATTCAAATCCCAATGTCTTTCACAAATTTGGGCCATTATTGAAACCTCTAATAACATTTTATTCCAAAATTATAGCCATGTATTTCAATCTGTTTTTCTGTGAAGCTAGAAGAGGCAGTTTTTCTGACCTCAATATTTGACAGCTTTTAGGCTACTTGTACGAGCAAGTTTTTTTGCCGATGAACCCTCGTGAGATCACTAATTCCTGACAGTCATATGAAAAATTTGCTATGCATTGCTACATCATCCAACGCACCGAATATTGACAAACTTATTGGATAAAAGCGGTGTCATACTTGACATTAAAATATCTATGTGTGGTAAAAATCTTTGACTTAACTGTATCTTCGTATTTTCATTGTTCTTATAATTTTAATGTGAGGGTTTGTTTGTTTTTTCATTAATCTGTAGTCGGTGTAGTGAAAACTAGAACATAACAACCATGTCAATTGGCCCGCGCAATTATTTGTAAACTAAATGTGGCCCTTTGGCCAAAAAGGTTGGACAACCCTGTTTTAAATGTTTCAATTGATAAAATATTTGTAATGCCTTTAATTTATGACATTTTATACATAATATGGAAGCGAAAAGTTGAAACAATGGGGGTGGTCTAACGATGACTGAATAGGATAGGATTTACATATTTAGCTCGGGGAGAAGAGAGACGATAAGCTGCACAATCATATGGCGAACCACGGCCTCTCGTCCAGTTATCAGTCCATTTCGGGCATGGGATTAGTTAGCCAGATATTTGTTTTTGGAAGCACGGACTTGAAGGTGGAGGAAGCTGTATACGACCAGTGGTTACATGAACCATCCTACGGCGTCGAGAAGTTCAGCAATTCTTTCGCACATAACTATCCCCGCATATGACTCGAACCTTCACAGGATAATTATAGGTGAGGTGGTGAGCGTATTCTTAATAATGCTAGCACAATGTGCCACAACGCCGAGCCAGCCCGAGACTGTGCTAATTAAACTATGTATCAATTACTGTACCATAAGTGTATCAATTACTATATTCTTTAAATCTTGATTGATAACATCGTTTTGTTTAAATTTTTTCAGTTGAACCTAAATTATCAATTGGTGAATACATGGCAGCAAGGTCTGGAAAAATGGGCAAGTTGGGTGAAAGTCAGGTTTCTGTTGAAAGACCAAGCTTCGGAATGAAGATTAGGACGCCTTCTCCACGTAAACCTTATCCTTTGCAAAGATCAGAGATTGCTGAAGATACTTATATAAGTTAGTAATTTTGTCTGTAGTTAGGTGTCTGTTTTCCCAATTCATTGTTGTTGACTTGATTGGATTTTGTAGGTTTGCTTGCTGTAGATAGGAATGTCTTGAATTTAAAAGTTTTATATTTCAATTATTCTAAAAGTAATTGTTAAGCATCTTCTTATATGCCAAAATATTCGGCGCTGCAGAAGTGTATGTACCAATATGGAGGGAACTAATTTTGTTCGTCCACTTTACATCAAGTTGTGTAAAGGGACTGAAACCTATGGGCAGGGGGCATATCCGCTTGGCTAACACAGACAATCTTCGAACTTTGATACAAATAAAATAAGGAAAATCGGAATAAAATTATGGCCTAACCTTAATCTGGTACACACACTACGGGACTCATAATGGGAGTACCAAAAATTTCATTTTGAAAAGTTGCCTTTCACTTCGAAGATTCGTTACTAAATATTTTTTGGTATATTAAGACGTTTGATTGTAACAAGTCTCCAATAGGCAGTCACTTAGACTGAATTGGGAAGAAATATAAGTTAACTAGTTTGGCGTATCCTGCAAAATTTCTAGCACCCTTGAATGATTGGGTTGAGTTAGAGTAGTAATCTTACTGACAAGAAGTCTAACCTAGGGACATTGTCCTTCAATTACTGCATGGCTAGACAAATTCATAAACACTGGATGTAGTTATCACACAAGTAGAAAATAGAGATGTAAAATCATTTACTATTCTTAATTCCAGTAGATATGGGTGTTGAAAACATTTATCATTTTTCCTTTGGGTGTAAAACATTTACCATTTTCCAGGGGATGATCAGGAAAAGGCAGAACCTAACAAAGAATCACTAAATGAATATCATGATAATACAATTACAGAGGAAAATCACTCCAGAGATATGAAATCAATGGAACCACAGAATAAATTTGTAACTCCAGATGAAAATGATAATGATGAAACAGCACAAGGTGCCTTTTCACCACAATTGGTTTCCATTTTTTAGGCATCATCTATGAATCAAACATGTATATGTTTTACTTATTCACAGATACGACACTTGAACCATCCATGCTCAGTTTATCAGAAGCGATCATGAATATGTCAACGAGTGTCAATAATGAAGAACTCGCTCGTGCTATCATTGAAATTTCAAAAAAGAAAAAACAGGAAAAGATGATGAAAGCTGAAAAGAAAAGGCAGTCTTGGTATGTAACAATCACCATATGATATACCTGACTTGAAGAAAATTCTGCAATACTGTTGTATTATGACATATCACCAGCCCATTTCGCTCAGCGATTGACGCTTTGTGATCATCGCAACTCCGATCATCCTATGCAATTGGGAATCCTATGGGGGATAAATATGTACGAGAGGATTCTTGGATCCCTTACTGTCACAGAATGATTTACATGGCCACTGGTTGACTACGACTTTCTCAGACCTCTATTCTATCAAGTCCGTGGATCTGAAACTAGAGACTTGAGGCCGTGGTTTGCCATGTTATTATGTCGTTTTGTTGGTTTTACTTTCTTGTGGGATAAATATGAAAATTCGCCCTACCTATACGGAAATATCTTCTATCTTGAATACATTCGAAAATGATATTTTACAAAATTAAATATTAAATTTATTTCAAATTAGATCAGGTTCAATATAGAATATGTTGAAGTCTATATAATAATCGATGGATTTGAACTTTATAAATTTAAGATGAACAGTGATTTCTGATCGGTTCTAATTTTCGTATAATTCCAAATCGAGAATTGTTTTCAATATTTGATTCGTTTTTGACATTCCTGGGTATTACTTTCTGCATCCATTCTCAAACCAGGCGACTGCATGTTAGCAGATGTACATCTGTTTTTTTTTTATTGCTTAGAACGTATAATCAATCGTTCTGGCAATAAAAAGACCTAATTGTATACCTGAAATGTACTTTTAAAAATATTGTTACTCTGCTTATGAAAAGCCTAAATTTGTTAACATTTTCAACATTATTATTACCACGCTATACTTCAGTACCTGGTATTTAGATTGATTGTCCTTTAATAATTGGAGACTTTATTTTTCATAATTCATTGTTTTTTTAGGTGAATATTGAACACAGTCCACAGTTTTGGTATAATTTTATGTATTTAGGTACAAATTTTGAGTTTTAATTTTATGTATACGTTTTAGTCAAGAAGAAAAAATTGATGGCCAACCTAGAGAAAAAAGGTCTTCAAGAAAGGAATCTGAAATAGGAGGTAAGAAATTCTAGTTTGATTTTCGCCTCGATTCACATTCCTGCAATCATTCCTTATAAGAGTGATAATTATCCCCACAGGATTCGACCCTACGAACCCACGCAGGGTAATCAGAGGTGCCATGGTGAGCGTATTCCTAATGCTTAGCACGATACTCTACACAGCTGAGTAAATACACAATCTGATTATTTATTATTTTCTTGAAACTTTGTTTAAAATATTTTTCAACATTACAAAGGTAGTTTCAGTGTTTTCTACTGTTTATGCTGAAATTTTCATTTAAATGATTTGCTTCCCCCGTGAAATGTAGTTATGACCTTTTAAAAGTAATTATTCACTCTTATTCAGTATTTTGGTGCAATTTGAAAAATACACTATTCGATTAAGATAGTTATGCTTATATATATCATCTCCTAACAGATCCGAGACAAAGGAGAAGCAGTAAAATACCACAGAGCACACAGAAAACGAGCCCGCCAAAACCAGTGAGAATGAGCTACCAAAAGAAACAAGAATCTGCTTCTATACAAAACTACAACCATCAAAGGAAACAACAGTCTTTGCCTCTAATCCGTAGTAATCCTGAAATGAAACAAACTGCTCCTCAACGAACCAGCAGCCCTAATTTTTCTTCGGAATTACCTGCTATGAAAACAACATTAAAATCGAAACCGGCACCTCAAAATGGAAAGCAAAAAAAGCTGCCAGCGAGTAATAAGTCAACAAAAGATGGCTCGAAATCGCCACTGCGTTCTGTAGAAAATGTTACAACGTTTGGACAACAAAAATCAAAAGTTTTACCTCCTAAAACAAAGGACTGTATTTCAACTGAAAGTCAGGATCCGTTCGAGCAGAAAATTTCAAGTGATATCATTTTGAAGCCCAGCTTGGGACATTCGGAGATGACTGAGAACGTTAAAGTTGGATTTATAACACCATCGACTGAATTTGAAAAACCTAACAACTGGAATCCTTTGATGCAAGGTTAGTAATTAATTGATAATATCATAAAATTCTATTTGTTGATGTATAGTTTGATATTGTGTTATAAAGTTTACTAAATCCTAATGTTGAGCCTGATCGTCCATGTATATTGAAGGTTTCAATTTAGTCACGGCTCCCAGGAATGCGAAGGTAAACGCAAAGTCTGCGTCTGACATCAATTCATCTATTTCTAGCAAGTCCCACTCCAGATATTACTCCTGCCTGCAGTCATAATTGAATAATTATGGCTTACCAATATTATAATTAGAGTTTAATTAAGATATATATCTGCTACCCAATACACACCTTGCATGAGGTTTTGGGCAGAAAATTTGATCACAAGATATTAAACCTGCGATGCATGGTTATTAAAATTAAATACTAACGTTTCTCAAACTGTGCTCCGCGGAACACTGCTGTTCTGCGAGCATGTTTGGAATGTTCCGCGGGACAGGGATCGAAATCCTGTCGAAGAGTGATCACCATGAAGATCTCGGTCGTAATTAGGCGCCTCTGGGTTGCAAATTTGTCCTCCAACTGGCAACAAACAGGCGAACAAGCCTCATGCCAGTCTGGAAAGCATGGCAATTTTTTCAGCCGTTCAATATCGTTAATAACCATCGACCTTACTTTTTAATTTTACCATAGGCTAAATTTTTTTCGAAACCATCTTTTCCAGTGGTTTATTGGCTTAAAACTGGAAGCCTCAAAGGATGTCGTGATTAGCCGGTTGTGCAAGTTGATGCACAAAGTAAATCCATTACAAAATTTTTTTATTATCAATTTTACCTATCAGGCCATTGGTTATCATTTTTCTGTAATTTACCTGCAGAATCTTTTATGCAAGATACACCAGAACATGATGAAGTTGTTGAGAAATCAGCTTCAGAACAAGAAGAGTTACCAACGTTCAATAACGGACAAGATTCTGTTTGTTTTCCTGATGAAATAAGCAGTAAATATTTACTGTCATCCACAAGAACTGATTTATCATTGACAAGAGGTTCTCTGAGTAGGTATGTTGAGAATACGTGGGATTATATCTAATACAAATAGGTAAACCAAATTAGGAAATCCGTATCTAAATTGATATTTTAAATGCTTACTAAAGTTGAATTGGATTTTAAATATTAGAAATAGGTCATTGCACAGCGAAATTACACTTACCGGTACATAAATTTAACATAAATTTTTTTCTAAAAATGCCAACTTTTGCCAAGCAATATCATCGAATCGATTATCTTGGTTACATGACTTTAAAACCTTTAATAAATAGCATTAGTTTCATACAGTATTCCATTCAAACACTATTCTCTGGGTATACTTTGTCAGCTAAATCATTCAGTTTTGACATTTGAAGTACTTATGACCCAATCTAAATGGATCTGCTCGCCTGCTCCCAATCACTGACCGACTGTATGTAAACAGTTGGTAGAGTTGCCTTATTTTTAATTTTGTTCTTATTTCTTAATTTTTTTATAACTAGAGAAAGTATTGAAGAACTACACAAAAAACTAAGAGTACGTGGACCAAGAGCAACAAGAGGTAAAATTACATTTTTATTCTTAAAAAAATGACATCTCTACACTATCAAAATTCTGCAGTTGTGAATTATTATTAAATTTTCTCATCAAAATAATTGCAATGAAATATCAGTTACTCAAAAACTATTTTTTATGAAGTGAATATAGCTATTTAAACAGTTGTTTACTTTTATCTTCAGCACCTGACACAGATACCAAAAAAATTTCGTCAGAAGAATCGGCGAAGAAACCTGAAATTGAGATGAAAAACAAGCCTACTTATGATAAACATATTGAAGAATCTGCTGCAGAAAAGTAATTACCATAACTGGTTCACTTCATAATTCAAAAAATTTCATATTTTAATCAAATATGACCTGAATTGAATGGATTGCACAGTCATATATTCTTCGGATTTATAAGTGAATATAGCCATTAGAAATATGTGATAAGCCAAGATAAGTGTCATTATCAGCCCCAACTAACAGATATAACATATCTTCAACATAGTTATGTTTGGCCGTTTTAAATTACTCTAGGCTAGGATTTAACGCCATGAGCGTGGAACGACATCGCTTTTGTTGTTTGTTCGAAAACAATCCCACCTTGAAAAAAATTCAAATTGGGTGGTAACAGACCCTGTCAGCCCCTGTAACAGCCCACTGGTCGGTGGTCGCAACCCTGTTTACATTGCTATCATAATTTTTATTGATATGTCTTAATAACCTTACTATACAAAATTCTCTCTAATGAAATCATCATATATTATACAAACAGAAAACTACAAAAGGATACAACATGGAAAACTTGTGATGACAAATCTAGAGAATCACTACAACCTTTATCACAGTCTTCACCTGACTGGAAATCATGCAGTCGATATTCAGGAGAATTTCAACAAATGTTGCCGTCAATGAGTTTCTCAGAAATGGCGACAATTCAGGAACATCAGTTCGATCACAAAGATTTAGAAGAAGACAAAATAGAGGAAGAAAAAATCCCAATACATAAACTCGACGTAATAAAAGAGGAAGCAGAAACAACTCAAAATACAACACTCAGTGGACAATCGACAGCGAGTGGTGACTCTCAACTCACATCAGAGTTAATTCAAGAACAACTCACTAACTCGTCACAACATTCTCTACCCTCTCATGTACCGATGATGCACCATCACTCGCAGCATTTGTATCCTTCACACATGTCACATGTGATGTATCGACATCCTTCCGCAATGTCATCTGCAGCTTCCTTGCCTGGTCCTTATCTTGGGGATGTTCATTATCGCCATGTGGACGGACAATACCAATTACCGCCCGAATATATGACTCGTGGGGCACCACAAGTTTTTCCTCACCCTTATGGTACCTACCCCATGCCTTCTACTTATGTGTCTCACCCTATGTTGCATTCTACAACCACTCCCATGGGTTACCCACCTGAGCAACCTAGCATGGCTTCTAGTGCGGAAATGGGACTTAACCACACAACTACTACCATGTATCACCAGCATGGTACCAATTACCAACACTCTGGTATAGTCCATGCCCCTCGTGCTGCTACCATAGATGGAAGATTTCCATCCATGCCCGAAAGCTATTATCATCAACACCGACCATTAGAAGGTATGTGGTGAAAATAATGTAATATGTAATGTAATAATAATGATCATGTCAGCCATGGTACATGATGAATGAAGTAGAAGATATTGGTTCTTCTGTTGCCCATGTTTCAATTATAATTTGCTCATAAAAACTCGGATCTCTGCTGCATTCACCAAATATGGGTTGGAACAGACACCAGAGCATGCGTTTCAAAAACGAAGGCTCAAGTGCTGATCGAAGTGCAGTTTTGAAATTAAGTCAATTTTTTCAGTCAATTTCCAATCAGGGTCTTGGTATCGCTATTTTGACTAAAGTGTCCTATTCTCAAAAAGGTTCTAATATTAAGACTATTATAAATTATTAAAAAGGCGAATTCCTGTTGGTGTATTTGTCAAAATTGGTGAAATCTCGGAGCGGATTTTAATTTAATGATGTAACAATATTTTGGTTGTAGTTTAAAAGTTGCTTGAATCTGAGAGATCGATAAAACGAATGTAATACCTGATTTAAAATTCAATAGATCTTGGTCAATGTTTATAATTTATAAATCAGCATACTGTGGGTTATAACCCCATGACAAAAAAAAAAAATTTTTATGCACTTTGTACATAAAATTATTTATCTTTGTTTTAGCTCCAATATCAGCACCACCTGAGTTGGTATTTCCTGGGGTTCGTTGTGTAAATCTATTGTCTCATGCAAAGCTGCCTCTCACAAATAAAACTGATCGTTGGATACAGGTATTTTTCTTTCAAAGTCATTTCATTGTAAATTCCTCTATACCGTTATTATACCTTTGTTAAAACTCATTCAAAGGCTGCTATAATATGTTACTACTAAATGTATGCTAACCAAGTCATCTCTAGGGGTGGGCAAAATCGAATATTTTTTTCGAATCGAATAGTTCGAATATTTTTAACGAATACCGAATAGTCGAATAACGAATATTTTTTTATACACAACAGGAGGTATACAACGTCTGTCGATACTCCCTTTGGAAATTAATAAAGACATTGAAAAATCGGCTACAAAGCGTTTTTTTACTGGTTAATTTCGTCATAATCGCTGATTGTTTTTGTCACCGTGACCGTTTTTGCGGCGATATATAATCTATAATACCGCCCTTTCTGTTATTTGCAAGTATTAATTCTTTCGGGTCGGCGGACATCGACGTTTATATTTCGGGTTTACCGTTTTTTTACTGTGCGTTCACGTCGGCAACAGCTGTTAAAATCATTAAGGATTGATGTGAAAACCCAAATTAATATTATTCTCATTTTTATCATTTGCGTTGGCTCTCGTATTACTTATCAACGTTTGTAAATTTACTGTCACAATATTAAGCAAACGGTAATATTATTATCGATACCGGGATGTAGATATTTATTAAGACAATACCGTAATTAACTTTGCTATGCTTTTCTATGGTGTCTATGTTACTTTACAGATAAACTTCGCAAAGCTGAGATTGCGTCAATCCCGAATGTTGATATAAAATAGTGACTAAATAATTCGACAATAAAGGCATTTCTGCGTGGCCATATGACGAGATGACGTTAATAAATAGCGCTACTTGAATAATAATTTATATATGCGACCTAATGCTGAAAAAAATTGCGCTTTTTTACTTTTGTGCCTAATAGATGGCCAGGCGCTAATTATAACTAACTCTTCCAAGTTCCGACGTTTTCTTCAAAAATGCTCAAAATATAACGAATGTTATCATTTCTGACGATACAACGATTCGTAAACGAGACAGTGTTACATCAAAATTCACGATTGATTTTACGCCATACTCCTGTTCACGATTTCTACACTCCACCCGCCATGCATGCCCGAGTGAAATGTTTACACTTTCGAAACATTATTTGGTCAAGAATGAAAGGGATCACTAAAGAATTATTCGAAAGTACATTAAAAGAACTATGTCCTACCATTTCTTTTCTGGTCATAGCTTGTTCGTGTTATACTATGTACGGTTTCACGCAAAAGTTAATTCAACTTCATCTGATTTAACGTTTCTAAATTTAGGGAACGGTGTCGGTACCTCTTTGTGCAATATAGGGAATTGAAATGAACAATCGAAACGCAAAGAAAACAAATAACACCACAACGCAAAGACGTTTTTTCAAATTTGTCGCTTTTGTCTCTCAGCGAGCGTTGTAGGTGAATTCTTGCGCAATTCACGATCGGTTCAGAGACGTTCTGTGTCCAAGTGAAGCGACGCAGATCACGTGGTACCCGATATTCGAATAGTATAATGCCACTCGAATAATTTAATATTCGATTCGCTATTCGTTATTCGAATATTTTGCCCAGCCCTAGTCATCACATGACTTAAATTATATAGATCACGATATAGATGAGATTTTTATATTTGTGGTATTCATAGTTGTATGGCTAGCTACATAAATGTGTTAAGATATCAAATAGCCTTATTTTTTGGCTAATAAGCAGATTCACAAATATTCTTAATAAATTTGGTGAGATATTCCAGATTCACAGTGTGAGAATGCCAATTCATGGAAACTGATGGGGAACGCACGCTATTGTCCCTTTTTCTGGAATTTTCTGGCCCAAATCTAATAATAAGCCAATCCCAGAAAAAGGAAAGTAAGCCGATAAGACTACCCCGAAGAATTATGCAAAAAAATGGGTTCAGAAAATTGGCTCATTTGCCAGAAAAAGAGAGGGATATGCTTTCAGAATGGATGGGTTTGTCCCTACAATATAAAGACCAGCTTTATAAGAAGTTAAATGTTCACTAGTTTATCTATATTCACAACTTGTATTGACTGTTCTAATTTTTACTTCTTACACCAGATTGAATTGAATATTGTGTCTCCTGCTATCGATTGTTGTTTTTCGCTTGATGCTAAACCGTTAGTTGGACCACATGATACTAAAAATATTGAAATATCATTCTCACCGAAGAAAGAAGGAAGATTTGAAGCTTTACTAGAGGTATATTGCTATTATATAGTGGAGACAAAGAATGGAGATTGGAGAAACATAGGCTACATATCTCATAGTTTGATATTCTTCAATTCTGTATCACAATTACTCTTAATTTTCTATAATCTCTGTGCAACATAATATGTATTTCATCGTCAAAATAAAGAATTTGACAAAAATATTTTTTTCTGCATTGTCATCAGTTTATTTTCAATATTTGAATGATGCTGTAGACAAGTACTGTAAGATACCAAATAAAGGTTTTCCCAACTTTTTGAGCCGCAGACCCCTTTTTTGAATCTTAGTTTTGATGGATCCCCATTCTTACAACACCAACAACATTAATGGGATGGATGAGGTTGCTTTTTACTGCACAACTTATCTATTCTCGGAGCAATTTGTGACAATCCGACTCTACGGCATTACCTTTTCTGACGACAATGGATATTCGTCCGCAACTCTCAGCCAATTAGATGCAATGCTTTTTGATTGAAATCAATCATAAAAGATCAATCAGACTCTTCATATCGATGCGGACCCCCTGTGCAGTCATCACGGACCCCAGTTTCGAAAACCCTGTACTAAAAAGACTAAATCCAAACAAACATGATGAAAAAATAATCTGCTGATGCGATTCTTGTCATTCAAAATTAAAAAAAAAACATCGCAGCTGCTTACACTTATGTAAATGCTAAACAAGATCTATTTTTAAGATGTGTGACGTCTGCCTGTAATGCTGGGACTTGCAAAAATATTGATAATTCGTATAATTTCAATCTAGCTCCAATCTGTAAAATGTTATCATATTTTTAAGGTGATTAGTTATCCTGTCACATCGGAAGGATCTATGCTTCAAAGCTCAAGATCAGCCCCAAGCATGGTCTGCCTGAAAGCTGTGGCAGAAATTGCCAGTGCTGAATTGAAAGGACCAGACAATGAACATGAGCTTAATTTTGGAGAAACTTTATGCGATTCTGCCAAATATCTTCCACTGAGGTGAGAGTTTTTCTAGCGATTGTAGGCTGGTAACTCAAGTTTGACTTGAGCATTTTTAATCCTGCCTGTCACAGCTGAGGACTCATTGGTTTGTGAGCTGTATTCAAATTTTTAATTAAGGCCAAAATTTTGAATTTTTTGTCTTCATATTCTAGCATATTCTATATTTATTGAAGTCAAATTTCAACTGAAATGTGCAATTTTCTTTTATACTCAATAATCTTTATGTCGATTATTAACGAAGACCACTTTTAATTTAAAATTTGTGAGAAGCGTCCCAAATTACTGAAACTTTTTGATACAATCATGCACATGGTAGTTTACGTGTTCGAGTGTTGAATAATTTTTCTTCATTTTCATGGAAGTATTTAAAAATTATATGGTTTCTGTTTTTGGAGTCACCCTGTGATGTGATATACTTTTTGACTAATTTTGAAGTTCCATGAATAACCTATTTCTGTGTTTAACTCTGGTTGGTTTACATATAAGTTTTATAAGCTTGTATAATTTAGTGTCATGGTTTGATTATATTTTTATCTCGTCAGAATATTGAACAAAGGATCTGCTGAAATACCAGTTTGTGTCGTTCTTTGTTCAAAATCTCAAGATAGAAAATGTTTCGCAATATCAGATTCATCAAGTATAGAATGTAAGTATTTTCATAGTCCTTAAATAAAAAATTTAGAATGATGATAAAATGATGCATAATTGTGTAAAATAGTTATTTTTTACTCTAATTGGAATCCAATTACGTTGAGTTTGAAGTAGAATTGGGTATTCTTCATAAAATTTATCAAAATTTATCAATCCAAAATATTCTTCATATTTATAAAAAAAAACTCAAAATAAGGGTTTTATCATATTTCATGAAAAAAAACTTTTATATATGCCAGATAGAGTTAGATCGTTTTGTGTTTAATTGTTGTTGTTGCTAGTCATGGTTCTTTTTGGGTTGTGGAAAAATCACTTCTCTTCGCGACTGATTGACATCTCTTTCAAACTTTTATTACTTATTAGGAAGTCTCTTGAAATCTATATGTTTTCAATTTTTTTTCGAGTCTTGAAATGTGTGATATTTCACTGGTTTAACATATTAGTCATTTAAACTTTGTCATGAAGCATTGACCAATGCTTTATTTCTAATACTCATTGTTTTATAGGGACAGAGCAAGAAAAACGGCCCCAGTCAATATTGAGAACCATTGTCGCGACAGGTGAAAGACCAACAACAGTTTGGGTGCATTGTAAAATTCCACCTAAATACTGTGATGCAGGTATGATATCAAATTCACTTGGTGAAGATATTTTTTATGAGGCACTTTTCACTCCGAATAAGGCCCTGTACAAGTAGACAGAGATATATAGAGATCATTTTTTTGGAAGGATTGTAATATTGCCAGTTACCATTGCCTGCCCAATTTTATTATACACTTGGTTTGATGGTGTGCATGAGATTTAAAACAGATATATGTAACCTGCAATTCCAACATAGTCCAACGCTCGACCTCTAGAACAGGGGTGTGCAATCTTCAATACAGGAGGGCCAGATTCAAATGACTGGGTAACACCGCGGCCACACCTTAATTTAACATAGGCTTTCTGATAGTTGCACATCGCACAATTTCAGGTGTAGGCTTTGCAACGCAAGGGATTTGGAATTACTCGTACATACCAGATTAAACTAAATTGAAAACTTGTTTTGCGGGCCGCACTCCATTCAAAATTCGCACTTCACCATTTTCCTGTGTGGGCGCATCTGTTGTACACCCCTGCCCTAGAACATTGGTTCCCAACATTTTTCAATATATTTTTTTTCACTATACCTAATAACTATGTTTCCATTATTTGTTCAATTAGTAAACGATCCTTAGCTAATGTTATGCACAACTTGATATCTTGCTTTTACAAAGTGAATATTGTGTGCATTAATCCGGTATTACAATAATACCTAATAATTGAGAAATATTAGTAAAACTATGCCAAATACAAGATAATATTTATGTATTTCCTTCCTGCAAACAACATAATTTTTCCATAGGGAAGAATTTCACCCCTGTAGGGAAATCCTGCTGTAGGCCATTTTGCCCATATTATGTTTATTGTTTGCACCAATAATCTATTGTACTATTTTTCCCAGCTGAACCACCGAAAAATATATCTGCTCAAGTTTATATGGAGATTGATAACAGTCAAAAACAATCATTGGATACTAATGTACTGGACTCAATATCTGTTGAAGTTACAGCATGTATTGCTAAACTTCATGCTCCTAAGAACATGCAACCTTTAACTTTCTCATGTTCGCGAGGTAGGATTTTGTTTTGAAAAGCATGGTCATGGGTATGATACGAGTTTATCTTAATAATTTGATAATATAATACGATCTGGTTGAAAATCAATTTCAAATATTTCAGTTACGGTAATTAAAACTTTATCGCAAATTATTGATGTGATATGATAGTATATTTTTGTCATTATTCAAAAAATGTGTGTTTTAAGAATGTGTATACTCAAAATAAGGTTTATTGTACAACTATCAACTTATTTAGTTAAATCAAAATTTTTCAGCAATTTTCAGCCGTTTATCATAAACTGGTAGTAATTCAACTATTCAGAATGGAAATTTATAATATCGTAGAATACAATATCATCTGCAAAGTATATCTCCATTGTCCCAATCCCAATCTATTGAGATATGAGTATTCCAAACTACAGTATGTCTGAAAATAAATAAACATGCCATTTCATTGTGTTGACGCTCCATCAGTTCTGGCTACTTATCGGTACTATTATCTGTTACTGTAATATCACAACATTGTTTTTACAGAAAATACTCAGACTCGTACTCTACCTGTCAAAAATTGTGGAAATGTCTCGACACGAGTATCATTTTCTGTACTTGATCATGAGGATATTCTGAGTGTTACCCCACTTCATGCGTTATTAGCTGCTGGAGAACATGTTCAAGTTTCAGTTCAGTTCAAACCAGGTCGTTTCACTCCAAACAAAGTCAATTCAACTTTTTTAATGAAGGTAAATTTCCTTTGTTTTTAAAATTGCATGTCGATTCTTATAATTTAATTTATTCAGATTATTAATTTACTGTAGTTTAAGCATTTTATAAATGATTTTAGTACTTTTAGTAATTCTGTTAAAGTGAGGAATACCACAGCCATCTGTGTTTTCTATGATAGTCTCTAGTAATAGCTATATTCAAAAATATAAGAGTCCTGCATTATATATCTTAATTAGATTTTGAAAACCTTGAGTCTTGCTATTTTTCAACCAGCTTTTGTTTCCTGGTCTCTTTTTTTTCTCATTAAAACTATTTTTCAGAAATTTGTATTCGATTATTTTTCCTGGTTGAGAAAAATGACAAATTCAGTTGAAAAATTTAAGTTCACATCTGCTTTCGTTGATTGTAATAACGTAATACCAGCCTGTTAACTATGAACCATCTACTTCTTGAATCTGTGAATTTCTTTTCATAGAAAGACTGCTCAGCAATGCCTCACCTGTGATCGAAACAGCCAAAAAAAAATTTATATAACACTTGAACTTCTGTATGTGTATGATTGTACCCTAAACTTTTAAAAATCTGTGATGCTTTGCACAAATGTTATGTTCTCTCTAGAAATATTCCGAATTACCAGTGTTCTGCTTTTTTTCAAGTTACCCAATGCTGTTTTACTTTTCCCAGATTGAACCAAATGGAACAAAATATGAAGTATCCATTGTTGCAACTTGTTCTGAATCTAGCAGCAGATCTATGTCACGACAGTCTTTTTCCGAAACACAAACTTCTCAAATGGGAGACATGCCAACGCTACTGACAAACAAGTCTCATATATGTTGGGGTGGTGTAGCAGTTGGTCGATCACTCCAGCAGAGAGTTGTGCTAAGAACGAGCCCTGGAGCTCAAAAATCACTTCCTATGAGGGTCATGATAAAAGGAGAAGACGCATCATGTTTTCAGGTAAAGGGAATTTTAAATTTATCCTAAAGTAGAAAATGACTGAAATGATGGTTTTATTGAGCCAGCATGTGGAAGTGGGAAAGTTGGCATTCTTATCGCATATATTCATATCCCTTATGATTTGAACATGCAACTGTGAAAAACGGATCAACAGTCTTTAAATCTTCTACCAATGATTTTTTTCCATTTTTGCGTACGCGTAGAAGTCGTTTTAAGCAATACTACATATGAAAATCTCGTTGTCTTTTTCTAAGCTATTCAATGGATAGGTTCTGTTTTTTTTTTTCAAGAAAGTTTTTGGATATTAATTTGTAGAATTGTGAAACATAGAATTCTTGTGCATTTTCAATTATATCCCCATTTTAATTGTTTAATTCAATAATAGGGTGAATATGTCTTAGTATCGTTTCGAAATGACCCCTGTTATCAACATTAAATTACTTCTTTGATTTATAGATTTTGAGAGAAGATGATAAAGAGAGAGAAGAACTTTGTTCAAAACAAGAAATGGTTATGAGAGGAGGACAGGATAAAATTATTAAAATACTGTTTGGACCGACAAGATGCAGGATGGCTCTGGCTAAATTAGAAATTAAGGCACCCGTGGGTAAGTGGGTTGTAGATGAAGCGTCGCTGTGTGTGTGATGAGCTCATAGAAACTTTGTCGGAATTTGCATTTGTGTTATGGTAAACTTTTACTGGATTTGTCTGGTTTTAAATGGCTCACAGCGCTGAAGCCACAGTTTGTTCAAACTTCGGAGCCTTTCAAATCTGGGCTCCGACTCTTACTCCATAGCGATTGATGTTTCTTAGTATGGCCACTCGCACTACCAGTAAACATTGAATGGGTTACTGGTATTTGTAAGAAGTATTAGGAGCTGAAGCTGCTCAAATTTCTGGTAGCTTCGGCTCCAACAAAATGCTATTGCTCTATCTAGCCCTGGCCCCATTTCTGTATTGCCAGCGTATTAAAATAAACAAGGCTGTCAGATTTGGAGAAGATTTATTATTATACAACTACATATGGGGATTTAAATTTTCATAATGGTCATTAGTTAAATGCATAATATCCAGAGTATCTAATGAAATGAACACCTTTCTATTTTAATTCAGATCAAGTCTCTTCAACCAAGTTCACGATTCCCTTGAGTGGTTACGGAGGTCGAAGTGAAATAAAAATTGAAGATCTTGAAGTTATACCAAAAGAAGATGATTCAAATACAGACTTATTTGCTATTTATGTCGATGACAATGATTCAAGAAGACAAACAAAATTCACTGTTACAAATAACTCCTCAAGAAATGCGTTCATAAAAACTGTGCTTTATAGGTGAGTGAGTGTGAGTAAGTCATAAGGTGTTTATTAAAAATCGAAACTGAATCGAAGAAAGCTACTTAAAATGTAATATTTAGGGTGGTGCATTCCATACTAGGGAATCCTGATTGTCGCGTGACTTGATACAATTCAAATTAAAAACATCATGTTTATTGAGGGTACTCTGACAGTAATCAGATGAGATCTCACATCCAAATGAGTACGGCAACTGAAAATTGTAGTATTTCAAATGAAATTTTTTTTTTTATAAAATCAATAATTTACTACATTGAATATATACCTAATTTCTAATATTTTTTATTCAACATTTTGCAGTGACCAAAATTGCCAAATTCCTCATCAAGACAACGTTGCTAGTTGTTCTCCATCACAATTTGTATTACCGAAACGTTCTTCTCGTACAATGAATTTATCATTTCAAACATCATCTGATAAGAGATCTGGATATTCTAGAAATGGACGAGATTTGATTTGCTGTGTTTGCTTATGGTATGATTATGTCATTTTTGTTCCGAACAAAACTGTGAACAAGCTGCCACTATTGTTTTATGTTTTGCTATTTTTGAATGATCGAATCTTGCAGGTTTGGCATTGCCTATCCAATTTATTACATTCTAATTGAGGTGTGGGTATGGGGTTTGGACTAGGAAAATTTAACCTGTCATCTGTTAGGAATGCTTGGTTAACTTGATGATTCCTTAGTTTTTGTTGATGTTTTATGACTTTAATTTCAACTCGTGACTCGAAAAATATGACAAACATGGCTTCATACTCAAGACATTATGGCTTTGATTATAATTTCCCACGAATCGTCTGCAAGTTTTGTTTATATGAAACCATTGCGTGTCACAACGATTAGAAACATAAGATATAAAATTCATGGTTCAGCTCTCCAAAGGATACAATGGCCACTCGTACACAAATGCTTCCATGATTTTCATCTGTGCATATATCTTGTTTCTTTTTATTCTCAAAATTATGTTATAATCCATACAGGCATGGTGATGAAATTGCGAGACATTTATTGAAGAGTGCATTATCAAAACTAGGACCTTCTGCTGTGAATAAGAGTTTGTCAGAAAGTAATCCGTTGAGAGGAACATCATTTGATGGAATTTTTGAAGGCGAAGGTAGTATGATTGGACATAAAATATGGATTGTTTTGCTACATTGTTGTTGTTGAGCTTATGGGACGCAACTAATGGACCGATCAAGTTCAATTTTTCAATACTTAAAGATGGAAGTTGCTAGAGGACTGTAATGTTGTTCCAAACGTTGTTGTTCTAATCTAATTTATTACTTTTTCATAAGTCACAGATACATTTTCATACTTCATTTCATACTGGCATGTGTTACGTTTCTTTTCGCGTTTGGATGACATTCCGATGGCCATTTTAGTAATTCAAACTTTGTGTTCATTTATTTAAGCTTTGCTTTTCTAAATTGTCAGAATTCGTGCAATAATTTGTGTGTTTATACATTAGCATTTAATGTGGAGAATTTATTGACAAAGAAAATTCAAATTCAGCAATTTTGAAAAATGAAAACAACACTTTTATTCTGTAAAATTTGTCAAAATAACGATTCATGTCTGTTTTATTTTTTATTTACTACAAAATTATTTTTTTTACCAGCCTTTAATGTTGAGGTAAACTTTAAAGGTTTTTGTGGTGAAGCCCTTTTTGTCATGTGCACTTAAATTTTTATGTGGTTTTTGGCATCTTGTGATTTAAGTTTGAGAAAAGCATATTTTAAATTTTATCCCAATCAGTAGGTATATCAGTTTAAGAAGGTTAGTCTACTTGCAATTGTCTTTGTTATTGTTGTCATGATAAGTGATTATGTTAGGTCAAAGGTAATCAAGATGACTTTCACACTTAGTGATATATTCTGTGTAGACATGCCTTGTGCTGGGATTCTGCTTTTGTGCCACGCTGTTGTAGTTGTGTTCTAATCTGACTGTTTCTGTTGACTGAGAAGTCATCCGTGATAAATGCTTGCTGAATAATATTTATGGCCCCTTTGTATATAGCGCGTGACAATTGTCATACTTTTTCACAGGTTCAAATAAAAGTGAAGAAGATTTATCACAAGTTAAACCGCAACTCGGTGATGTTCAAGTGTTTTATACCGGAATAAAGAAAAGCATTATTCAAGTATGGATTTCTTCTTTTTCAATACAAACAATTTTCGACAAAAATTGACTAAATTTACGGAATACCCCAGTATTATAATGGCAAAACAGACAAAGAAACAATAGATACAAAGCACTGTTTGCCTATGGGAAAACTATTTGTATCCATTAGGCTCTTACCTTTTCCTCTTATCTTAAATTTCATGTTTCATTTCATGCTCAGGTATTTGGACCTCGTACCAACAAACCATTACTCGAAATGGTTGAACCTGGTAAGAAATCGTCTGCTGCATCAGAAGGCCACAAACCAATCAGAGATATGAGAACTAATACCACACAATCACATCAACATTATAAAAGAACAAATAATCAGGTGAATTTTTAATAATCTTATTAAGTAAAAAATGCAAAATAAGATGGTCAATGGTCAAAAAAGTTGACTGAAGCCTAAGGAAAAAGTGGCTACAAAGTGGCATTAAAGACAACTGTTTATATTGACTTAACTATACTAAGAAAAGGGCTCATATATAGTCTGATACAAGAATAGTCATTAAACCAACTGATGCCCAACCCTTTCTGTACTTTTTATGCCGAATGTTTTCCATGATTGTATCGACCCTAACTGCTTCAAATCTCGCGACAATCCATATTTCCTAGTGTGTAATGCTTCACCACATTCAACATAGTTTCAATATGTCTTTGGATTTCTTCTTGGTCTACTTTATCTTTACTTCTGAGTGGCATTACTTTGGAACGATTGATCATATCCTCTTACAAAAATATTAGAAATCATTACAGTCCATACTCAGCACAACAGTACTGTTTTTAATAAACTTTAGATGTTATTCTCGTGTAACCCTAACTGATAGTAACCAAAATTTTGGGCAAAATGGACCCATTTAGAGTAATCACAATTGTAATTATTTGCAGCATCTGAAATACCATAGTATTAGGATAAATAAAAATAAATGAAAAAAAAGTCTCTAGTCTCTGCAAGATTTTTACTTTTAATATTTTTATTTTTTTTTAGGATGAAGATCAAAACGAATCCTGGTTACTTTCACCTGATCATGTAGTTTTATCAGCACCAAGATTAAACAAACACACCGAGCCAAGTAAAATCAAAATAATAAACAGATCGGGGTCGTCACTGAGATTTGATGTCGCTTGGTCTGGTCATTACTTGACCATCACACCACATAGTGGACAAGTGGACCCAGAGTAAGTTTTATTTTAATTTTGATCAAATCATCTTTCTCAAGATTTGAACCAGTGACCTATTTACAAAATTATTAGTGATGTAATTTTGATGATGTTCGATGATGTTTCACTCGGACAAAGCAAATTGACGAGTCCTTGATGAACTACTATAGTTGTGTCTATTTGACAGGTTTTTTGTGAAATGTACTATTTTTATGTATTATTTTTTTAAACGTTTTCTAGTTAAATTTTGGAAAGTTGTATGCTTAAAAATAGTAGTAGCTTGTATGTATAAAAATAGTAAATTTATTATGTTCAATATATCTCCTGGTATGTTACAGTATGTCATATGTATGGAAATTAGCTGTTTTGATTTATCATGACCCCTTCACTATCTAAAGTTCATGCTTTAACATCTATAACAGTCTATATTTTTGCGAATCATACAAAGTTTTTGATTTTTCTCCCTCAATATAATAAATAATGATTACCACATGGTGAAGATAGCTACCTCCATTTGTATATCATCAATCGTAATATTCGATATATTTACATTTACATTATATCATTCAGATCTGTCCTTATTATGCTCCTGAGTGCCAATCCTTCTTTGGCCTCTCGGCGTGATCTTCTTCCTTGGGTAGGTACTGTACAAGTCTCCACTCAAGATGGACGTGGCACAAAACAACTTCGTGTCCAGATACGAGATGACGTGGCACCGCTTGATGCCTCGGTTCAACCTGCAACTCCGGTGCCGCGGCTTCCTCTCAAGGCTCAATACAGTGAAATACCATCAGCAGACTCTTTTGCTACTCCTATGGCTGCATCTGGACAAAGTAGAGTGTCGTCATCTTCTAAAGATACTGGATCTAATAAAATTTTATTGGATTCGTGTATTGTTGATTTTGGGCAAACGACGATGAAATCTAGCACCAGTAAGTGTGTTTTGTTCTAGATTGATGCTTTGTGCCAATTTTATAGAAATTGCAACCCCATGCAATAAATTGAGTAGGCACTAGGCAGTGTTGAATCAGTCCATGACTATATCAAAAGACATAGATATTGAAAGGGCTCATACATTTTCTTTTGCTTTTCAGAATCAAATCTAGAATTCACAAATGTTTGTCCAAGTAATATCCGATGGTTATTGACATCATTTGCTCCAGCATATGTAAAAGATATTGAACCAACAGGTGAAAATTTTTTCAACTTCCATAATTTACTTTCATATCTTGTTATATATTTATCTCAAAACACTGATTAGAATTTGGCACATATACTGCTTAATTAAAACAGTTCTTATCTTATTTATACGCATTTTTTATATTTCTATTTGAAACAGAATTTCTTTCATTTGGCAATCTGTTAGTTTTATAAGCACGTATTACTTTGTATGAATCAGCAGATATTGATAAATTTAGATTAGATCAATTTTCACTAAATCATAATGTCAGTGGATATTAATTGTTTATGTGATGTAAAATCAGAGGTTGTTCTTGCTTACATTGGTGACACGTAATTTAAGTTCTACTGCTAGGAATGAGATGAACCTGGTATTTGTCAGTATCTGATAGAACGAGGCATAAGTCATGAACTCATTCTGACAAATGGTACTTTAGGAGCTGTTGAATTATTTTAAAAGGAAATAAATCAGAGTCCTAGAAAGACATGGGTTTGAGTCCTGATTAGAATCTAGGCCTATTTCTACCTGTTGCCAAGTACCACACCATATGCCCCCAATATATATTTTTATTAATTTACAGGTGATCTATATAGATCAACATATGCTGCTTTTGTATTCTCTCATACTTCTGGTTTACTTGAACCTGGTGCTAAAGTACGAATACCTGTGACATTTAACCCTATGAGTGAAGGGAATTATTCACAATTCTGGGACCTTGAGGTAAAGTTTACAAAATTATGTTGTCGTTGAGAAATTCTTAGAATAATCCAGGAACGTGCAACTGTTTATTGCAATCTGTTGGAACGTAAAATTATGGTGACATGATATAACACAAAGTCCAAACTGCTGATATTGCACTTACAAATGAGAAAAGGCGTTAAAAAAATAAGGTATTACAATGTCAGGTATAAGTCTAATTAATAGGTTCCATGGTCTGTATCGTTACTTGTAGGCTTTCTCTTGCATGCCTCTGGATTATATACCTTCATTCAAATTCTATGGGTAAATTTCCCAGAATAAACAGGTCGAATGTGTCTCAAGGTGGATGTTTGTTTTTCAATATATTCCAGGGTAGCACATGTCTTTTACACATTTTCTTTGAAATAAATAAACCCAGGGAACTTGAGATTTTATAAATTCAGTTTCCTATGTTAAAGTGAACTCTCAACATTGTATAGATTCGAAAATCTGCTAAGAGTGATGCATTGAAATGTACATCCCCAATATATTATGAAAACTGCTTGCTGCCCGGGTAGATGTTTCAGGATATGTGATTACAAGTTCAGTGGCAACCATATACTAATCTAAAACACCTACTTATAATTTCTGATTGAAACCTAATAAAAAAGATTAGGAAAAATTGAAGAAAAAAAAAAGAATTTTACTATTTATTCACATTCTTGTGAGTGGTTTTTCCACTTTGTATATAAATGTGATTAGGTACCATGGTCTTAGGTACCATATATTATTCACTTAATAATATTTAACACAGCAATGATTTGCATTGTATCAAATTTATTTTTCAGCATCATGAAGCTGCAGATTCTGCTGCATTGTCGTTAAATAAAGTACGAATACAAGTTGTTGGACAAGGAATAAAATCGATGAAACCTGTAATGCAAAGTCAAAATATGAACAAAACAAAAGAAGGGTTGGTTATTAAATAATTATAGCAAATTTGCACAGTTTAGAGACATTGATATATGAACTGTTCAGCATATTTAAAACATCCATTTGGTTGATGTCCCAAGTTAGCACTCTTCAGTGGCATCGTAGGGTAAAATCTCCCCCCCCCCCCATACACACAAAAACTAGCCACCTTTCATTTGTTATTCCATCTATTGAGGTTGCCATGGTTACCCCGCCAGTCATGCCTGGAATCGTTCTCTCCCCTTACCACAAGCGATACTGGAACCACCAGTTCACCTTGAACATACTTATGAAAGGGTGGCTACTGTTAGTGAATATTGTTCGGCTTTTTTTATCTTTATACGATTCAAAGTTAGGCTCTTTCATAGGTGACAATGCTCGATAACCAATACTGGTTTATTGCTTCTCCATTCATCCCGAAATACATTATTTTTATTTTACTTCACTGTTGATGCACGCTTGTATTTTTGGTATGTGAATAAATAAACTAGTGACTGACTGACATCACCCATGGTGTATTAAATTGGCTGGGCCTTTTCGAACCAGAAAGATTCCATGTCCTTCCGGTTATTAAGTAGCTCGACATATATAATATATATCGATATCAGTGACGACCTTGTTCGAAGCAAAAGATGTGAATTAGCTTCATATAAAAATAAGTTTGCTTTATTTTCGCGGTTTTTTATGTGTGAATTTTTGCACTGACTTCTTCTTTTTATATGTGTGCAAATCTTGTTCCTAATTATGTCAATGCTTACATAGGAAAATTTATCAGATATTGTCTTTCACTATCATTGCAAAACAAATGTATTGTTGATGCTATTTCGTATATTTTACAGAAACGGAATTTATGTCTCTGAAGATCAAGTGAAATTTTCAGATGTTCCTGTAAATGAATCATCTGTGTTGAAGATTCCGGTGAAAAATAGGAGCAAGGAGTCTCACAATGTATGATTGTAATTTTTTTTTCTTCCAAGTTCGGCATAAACACCGTAAATATGTTGACCCGGTTTAAATGCTGTCGAAAATCTTTGCATTCAATTTTTGATGTTTTTCTAATTTCATTTCATTTTTTCATTTGAAAGGTCTTATAAAATGCATTGTTCATTGTTTCACTATTCTGTGTATTGTATTCCCCAGTTTTGCTTACTAGTTTTCCTATTTTTTCTTTTCTGTGTCTTATTTATATACGTGTGATTTGGTTCAATATGAATAGATTTATTTAACAATATTTTTTTTATTTAAAATTCTTAAACATTATTTAATTGTTCAGGTTAAATTCATCAATGTTCGACCTCCATTTCACATCACACATCAGCGACATACTATCAGGTAAAAGTTACTTTTTAAGTTTGAAAGTAATTCAAAGGCGGGGTTTGAAATCTACATTTAGCGTTTCCGAAATTGAGCATACTTTAAATTGATTAGTTATGTATCATCGTAATCCGAAAAGAGTATACGTACGGACGGCAGTTTAAAAATTAAAAGAAAGTACATTGTGTGCATATATGACCATTTTAGCTACAGTGACTATGGTGTACTTCCCAAGGGCAACTGAGCATAATATATTGCCAATGATCGCATAATATTGCGTTTTTTCACTCGACATGCTTCTGAGAAAAGGGAACTTGCTGAAATATAGATAATCAAAATAAATTGTTCACCGCCTAAATAACCATGTTACGCTGATAAAAAGTGGGTGATTTCAACAAAATTATCCTTGTAAAAATTGCACTTCTTATTAGCGACTTTTTTGGTCTTCTAAAATTTTCAGGCCACTGACTAGGTATTGACAGCTTGATTCTAGATTGTGGGTACTGTAATACTGTAAAACAAAAATCCCAATGCCTCATAATTATAAGATGACAACTAACAATGTCTTTGTATTCTGGTTGGGGCAGATAGGTCTGTGCAGTGAAACACATTTAACTTAAGTACATTAACTTTACTTCAAATATGAATTTAAGGCCGATGTCATATGCTTGTCTGCCAGTCACCTTCAAACCAACTGCAAAGGGAGAGTTTGAGGGAACTCTTGTCATTCAAACTGAAACAAATTTCAATCTTTCTGTGAAGTTGCTAGGACGTGGAATCTAATCTTTGCTTGATCACTAATTACAAAACATGATTCATGCTAAATTTTTACTTGGTATAAAACCAAAGAAGAATTGGAACTGTGTGGAGGTGGATTTCTGAAGACTTTGTCGTTTGAAAATGGTATCAAATGTTTCTATATTGTGTATGTAATATTTTAAACCACTATGATGATTGCAAAAGAAACAAGTACCGTTATAAGTACTGCCTAATAGGTTAACATTGAGACATTCTTCGTCTCTTTAAAGTATGTAACAAAAAATTTGATTCCAGGACTCTTGCTTAGACTATGAGTTTCGCATCTTTGAATTTATTATGAAATATCATATAGACATAGCTCTAAGCTGTACTATAAAGCACTGAGCTCTGTCATTAATGGTACTTTCTTTATAACACAGTGATATTCATATATTGTATTATTCTGTTTTTTTTCCCACTGTGCTAGTGATGATAGTAATGTAGTAGTCTTTACCTTTTTTTGAGAAATCAAAATTTATTCCAGTTTATTGTAATTCCATCAACTTATTTTTTTTTTCTGCTTCTCAGATACACGTTCTGTATGTTAATAAATAGATCTTGTAAAGCATAGTCTGTGGTAACTATAGATACTGGTAATTGGTTGAATACCATCAATCATTTTAGCTTTTCGGTATCAGATATTGTAGTTGCTCAGAGATATGTTTCAGTGAAAGAGCCACTAACTTCCTAATGTTTGAAGCTTAAAGATGTATGGCATGATGTGCGATGAAAACATTTTGCAGTTGGCAAAACAAATAACTCATGTTGAGTTTGAGTATTCATCTATTAAATCGTTGCTGGACATTGGGACCTGAAAAAACATCGCGGGAGATCTTAAAAATTTGCGAGTCACTGACTAACCTTAACTGAACTAAGGTAGAAATAGAATTTACGAGGCAATAGACTAACCTTAACTAAACTAAGTTTTGTTCATAAAAAGATAAAATTAAATAATATAAAAGTGTTATTCCACTTCCTTTGATCAATGTATGCCGCTGTCAGAGGTGTATTTTCAACACCGGAGCAATCAACCAACTGATATTGAACAGTCTATCTTCGCCAGCGATTGCATAGTGCCTTTGAAGTGATTAGTAGCTTTGCAATATGTTCGGTTGGCTGTGTTACATAAACGAACATCATCCCTAAAATTTTGATTTGATGATACTAAAGCCTAAAGTTTATCCCTTTCACAGCTGCCAATTGAATATACAGACTTTATATGATTGCCTTGTTATATGGTGTAATAGTAATTTCGCCTTAAATTCACCAAAGAAGTTTGGTGGCAATCCCTTAACAACGTTGTTCAAAAGTTTCTGTTAACATCAGCAATGCATTGTTTCCTCTAAATTTTGAAAATATTATTTCAAGCTGATTTGAAGGAAAAATGCTATGTCAGAAAGGCACCAACCAAGGCTACTGTTCATTGTGAGCACTTGCCAACAAACTCTTGCCAAGTTGAATTCATAGAAATACAAGTATCATCAACATGCATACCAACTTTATTAGATAACTGTGCATTATTAAATATATATGTGCTACGATTAATACAAAATGGCATTACATTGGAAGCAGTGCTTCAGATATCAACTACATAATCTCATTGAAAATATGGCAAGTGCATAATACTAAGAAAACTTGTGTATAGGCTGTGAAACTTGAGGACATAATTTGTATGAGTTGCAGACAACTAAATTATAATAGCTAACGAGTATTAGTTTCATTGATACAGTTGAAAAGTGTGACATATGAATTAGGTTAGTGAAGTGAGAAGACACCCTATACATAATTCTGCCGGAATTTGAAAGAAGATATTGTGTAAATTGCACTAAAAGTGTTGTACCGTGCAGGCTAAGTCAAAAAAAAATATTCAACTAAAAATTTATCACACTAATTAAAATAATAAAAAATATTTATATAATTCCTTCTTGTGGCCAGTTGAGCTGTTTAACAAGCCCACCCTTGCCTTTGGCATACGGTCCATATATTTCAAGACTGCAGTCTCGTTTTGTCGATCGCCAGCCAATCATTCTTGTTGTAGTTCCTGGATATGGTGGTGATTTTCCAACTTTTATGTATTTTTCAATTGGTGTGATCGGAGGTAACCTCAGCTGTTCTGGAAGTTCTACTTTGGGTTTTGACGGTTTTTCTTCCTCTGTTTCACCATCTTCTGCCAGCTGCAATAGTTGAAGCATATTTTATTAAAACAACGATAGCTATTTTATCAAGGTTCAATCACAGTACAGTGGGTACAATGGACTGAGATTGCTCACCTATACAAACACAATTTGTTACAAAACTGTGTAAATCAGTTTTTGCAGTTAAAATCAGTATACCGGTTCATATCACATAATTGATCATTTCTAGAATCTTAAATGCACATTTGTTAATCAATACAATTAATAACAAAAAACAATACAATAATGTAAAAGATTGCAGATCATTTATGAAAATTACAATTCATACCTCTCTATAAGTTTGGGTCATGAAACCCCAATTCTGAGGCCATTTCCTCGATGCTGACCACTCCATATGAACATGACTTTTCCTGAAACAAAGCAACTCCAGTGAAAATTATGATAGTCTACTGACTAGATACAGAGATCATATGAATAACGTTAGACACTACTGGTGATAGGCAGGCTACTGTCTATAAAATGTGTTGCATACTGCAAATGACACATTGTCTGGTATACCGGTATGACTTTTCCGATATCCGACTCTCACTCACCAAATCTCATCGTTGGCTACGTAGTTGCAGCCGGCAACTTGCCTCCCTACCTTCCCCGCAGCAGCAGCAGCCATTTTTGGAAAAAGTCACTCAGAAGAAATTGTGACAAGACTTGCAAGCGATCAGCTGATACAGTTACTATGGTGACTATAATCGCCACCTAGTGAGCTCATGACGGAATAAAATCGGCCGACCTTTCACCCCAAAACGTTTAACTTCCCAGACTAAATTTTTACGTTTTGCATAGTCAGATACGGTAGTGATTTCCTTTGCGTATTTCAAAAGATTTTCGAGTGCATTGAATCGGTATATCAGTATATTGGTACGGTAAATCTTATTCATAAATTATATTTCAGTATTTGACGTTTTGAAGTCATCTGGAATAGATATGGAAAATTTATTCTATCTTAACGATTGTTAAATGAGTAGCTCATTTCAGTATTCACAAATAGCATTACCGGTACCGTATTATAAATTCCCTACCGTACTCAATTATTGAGTCATAATTCAGTACTGGTAATTGTTCTAACAGGACAGTAGGAGAGAGGGTTCAGGGTCCACGAAAATACAAAATATACAGGACAAAGGCTCAAAACAGGCAAACGATCACCCAAGTCTGCAAGTTGAGCAAGCTACAAAGTCAGAAAGTGGGTCTCATGTAGTTTCGTACCTAACATACTTCTAGTGGGCGTAGCATGACAATTTTTCCTCGTTTCAATCCTAACCCCCACCTGACTACACCATCCAAAAAGTACGTCATTACGACGTCACAGTGACGTAATAGAGCCCTTCAAACTATACGAACTGCCATCCAAGACGCGCAAACGAGCACACGAAATCGAACAGTTACTTCTCTCGTTTTCTCGTCGCAACGATTCCAATAGGAGCGAGATCGATAACATCAGTCAGTTCTTCATCGTCGATTCAATTTTTCGATGGCGTAGTCAGATGGGGGTTAGGATTGACATATCAAAAAATTGTTATGCTACGCCCACTAGAAGTACGTTAGGTACGAAACTACACGAGACCCCTACAAAGTATGTATACATCGTCATACTCATACCGGTACTCGCTCTTGTTTCTGTGTTTCCTCATCTTTGTATCATTTCTCGATTTTGAGGGCATGATTTCCTTTTAGACGACAGTTCTTATATTTTGGCATGCCTTATTTCGTCACTGTGATGTCGTAGTGACATAATTTTGGATGATTACGTATCCGTTTTGATATAAAATTGAGAACATAAATTTATTTTAAATGTTTCTTTATAGGACATTGATTTGTGCTTAATAACCATGCTCTATAGTTTACAAGCAGACAAGAGCGAAATACTTTATAATATAGTATCAGCAGCAAAATGTCAACATTTTTTGTAATATCGGCTTGATTTTTTAAGGGGGAGGTGCTATACGCAATCCTGGTTATGAAAAACAATTCCTAAGCACAATCTAGAAGTTTAGAACTCAAACACATGAATTTATTAGTTTAACTTACATTTCTCTTTTGCTCCTTCTAAAGTTCAAATTTCAAACAAGTAATCTTTATTTGACAATGTTTTAGCACTGTTATAAATAATTGTCATATTAGAATGGAAAGTGCTTCTCAACCTGTGCCTAAAAAGTCTACTGCTTTAGCAAAGACGATTGGACACAGAAACTTTGATCCAAAGCAATATGCAAAGAGCATCAGTGCCCAATCAGATGGAGATAAAGATCTACAGGAGCACAAACAGAGAGTACAGACATTGGGTGAAGAAACTGCTCATATTTTGAAGAAACAAGTCTATAAATACTATGAGCAATTCATTGAAACTGCAAAAGAAATTTCTTACGTTGAGGGTGAAATGTTTCAGCTCAATCATATATTAACAGAGCAAAAGAATCTTATGGATTCGATGGCAAATATTTTTCTTATAAAAGAACAGCCACAGTATGGTGCAAATGAAAAAAAAAGCAAAGAAAATATCAAAAAAGATGAGCAACGTAAAGTTATGAGATCTTTAGTAGAGAAAGTTCAAGGGTGTCCAGATATCACTGATGTTTCTACTAGATTTCTTATTCATGATGGTGATCTTTCAGAGCTTGATATGGATAATTTTTCTCCCATTCGTAAAGTTCATCTATTTCTTTTTAATGATGCGTTGATGGTGACAACCTGGGCTGGTTTAAGAAGAGGACAACCAGTCCCTGGTAAATATAAATTTGAATGTCTTTTTGATTTGGAAAATCTGGCCGTTATCAATGCTCGAGATGCTGGACCAGTCAAATGTGCTTTCAAGATTTTGATTTTTCCTGATTCCAATATGTTTCAATGTGAAAGTTCAAAGGAAAAAAGAGAATGGCTTGACATTTTAGAAGAAACAAAGAAAAAGTTTTTGGCAGACAGAGAACATAATTCCCCTGTGTCACCTACAACTCCTATGTCACCAAATTTAGATCCGTTTAATCCTTTTTCTGAATCGCCTGGTAAATCATCAGGGTCAAAAAAGATGGAAGGAAATGCATCACTGGATAATGATAAATTAAATGAGGTTTGGATTCAAGAAATGCCTGAAGATTTAGATGTTTACATTGCCCAGCGATATTTCAAAGAAGCTGTAGAATTAGTGTTAAAGACAAAAGCCTTTTTAGATGGCATTGGTGAAAGTGCAACAAAGAAAGAAGTCGATGCTAAGTTATCAGCAAGAACGTCTCAACTTGTGAGTGTGTTGACCAAAGAACTACAAACTGCTCCTGATCGAAGTCATCGTGGTGGTCCCAGAGCAGCACGGAATCCTGTTTTGCTTCTCATTAAGCTTGGGGAAAGTACCAAAGCCTGTCAGTTATTCCTACACAATCGCTCTAGTGCAGTTTCATATGCTCTTAAACAATTAAGAACGGAGGGATATCTTCAATTATACATTGCTAAAATGTGTAAAGTTTTTTTTAACAATCTAAAAGAAACACTCAAAGAATTTGAAACTGCTTTTAAAGATCATCCGGGTTGTTACTCTACTTTTGTCGTTTGGTCACAAACGGAGATTAAAGTATTTGTTGGAAAAATTTCGCAACAAGTTTTCACTAGAAAAGCTGATATTGCTGAAATAGGAGACTGCACAAAAACTGTGTTTTCTCAAAGCAAGGCTGTTCATATCATTGGATTAGATTTGGATTTTGCTGTTACTTCACTACTTGTACAAGACATTGAATCAACAATCATAGATCATAAGCAAAAATTGATTGATGCTATTAAGCTACGTAGCTCTGAAGAATTGTGGAAACCAACTAATGCTAAGACACCACAGGCTCTTTTGAAAATACAAGAAGAAATGACTGGATATGGAATTTTAAACATTGGTCAATATTGCTTTGATGATTGCTTCTGCTATCTCACACTTTCAACATTAGCTTTTACAAGAGCCATTGTTATTCATGTGGACAGTGTGATAAAAATGTACCTACCGGAAATTCAAAAACTTCTTCTTGATTCTGTTGAAGAAATCGAACGATGCTACACTGATTTTGTTGCTGGTTGTCTCCGCTGTGAACAGGAAAGACCTGAGAAAGCACGGCTCATCAAACGTAATGCCATGTTTGTTGCCGAGTCATTGTTGCCACTGATAGAAAACAAAATTCAAAAATGTGTTTTACAAATTCCTAAACAACTCACTGATCTGAGAAGAGATTTTATTAAACAAACTTCTAGTTAGTGGAGAACTTTTTTTTGCTTGAAAATTGTTCCAAATACTATGAAAGCTAGGTTGTATATTTTTTTACTTTGTATCATGCTCAAATTATTTCTATTATGCCTGATTCGCATTATAATATGATGGAAACTGTACAACTATGTTGGGTTGAATTGTTCTGTCAGTAATTATTCCCCCAGGTGCTGATGAATAGACAAGGAATATGATTGAACAATAATTTTTTTAAAATAGATACGGGGGAGATATGTTGTGTACCCCACTGACATTTTTTTCAATCACTGCCTGTTGTAATAAAGGATGATATTCGAATTAAAAATTGACTTTCATTCACTACGAAAGAGAAATTTGCTTCGAACAATAATATTTGTGAAAGTAGATTTGGGGGAGATATACCGGTAGATACTGTACTTCAACTACATTATTTTCAATCACTGCCTGTTTTGATAAAGAATAATATTGAAATGATAATATGATTTTCATTCGCTAAAAAATATATACGGATGTTGAGAAGCACTCATAAATAAGTGAGCTGTATATCACTTGATTTAATCAATGTGAAATGATAGAAATGCATTCAAAAAAATTATTTTTTTGCTATTATTCAGGATTTTGAGACATATTGTCTGTCGCAACAAACAGCCACATTAGATCAAATTCAATTTCAATATCTACCAAGTATAATCCTCTTCAACTCTCTATTATTCAGATTTGTGCTATTGTGAATCTTCATTTAATGCGCTATTGTTTTTAGTGACTTTATAACATGATTCTGCTACGTATTGCGGACTTCTGAGTAGTTTTTTTGTCAACCAATTTTAAATTAATTTAGAATTTGTTTCATTTTATATGGCTCCAGAATTTGTGCAATATGTTTTAATACACATTATAATAGATGTCGGTAATTTTTGATGGAACTGATTTACAATCGTTTAAATTGAAGATTTCTGCATAAAAACATTTCGATGGTTTGCCGTTGATAAAAAATATAGTTATTGAGAGTTGTTGATTATTGCACTTTCATTCCATCTCTATTCAATGTTTTGAATCTGGCCCATTTCATGTGATTTTGTATCAATTATATGTAAGATCTGCTTTTTATGATTTGAATTGTTAATTAAATTAAAGCAAATAAAACTGATAAATATTTACTATTTGAGCCTATACTCTATACTACTATATGGCACTGTTCATTTTTCAATATTATCTGTACTTATATTTAGAGTATCAGGATAAAATGTTTAGAATATTAGGCTTGGCCTTCATTTTGTGTTGGATTACTTTGTCTACATGCCACATGAAGAGAGACTACATTGAAAGCAAACCTTTCATCCACAATCCTCCACTCGTCGACAAACCTTTTGTATTTGTATGGGATGTTTCGAGCGATTTATGTGAAGAAAAATTTGGGGTAAAACTGAACTTAGACTATTTTGATATTATCCACAACAAGAACAAAGGACAATTGGGTGAAAATCTTGTTATATTTTATCAAAACAATTTGTCCAAATTTCCATATTTTGATCGGAAAACAGGACAAGCTGTCAATGGTGGTCTACCGCAAGCGGCAAATTTAAAATCAATTTTAACTGACTTTGAGATCACTGTGAATAAACTTATACCAGATAAGGACTTTCAGGGTTTAGCTATTCTGGACTGTGAATTATGGCGAGCATTATTCAGTAGAATGGGTGATTCATTGATGAAGATATATCAACAAAAATCAATAGAATCGATAAAACATAAACACCCTGATTGGAACGAAGCACAACAACTTCGGTGGGCGACATTGGAATATAACTTAGCGACAGAAAGAATTTTAAAACCAATACTAGTACTTGGAGAGATTTTGAGGCCTCATGCATTGTGGGGTTATTATTTGTATCCAGATTGTCGTTATTACAACATGACTAAAAAAGATATGATCTGCTCAAATTTGGAAATGAAGAAAAATACTGAAATACAATGGCTTTTTGATGAAAGCACCACATTGTATCCTTCTGTATATTTACCTGAATTTTACAAAGACAAAGACTTCGTTAAAAATTATGTTGCAAATAGAATTCAAGAAGCAATGAGAGTTGATGATGCAAGGTTTAGTAATGTTAGTGCTCCTGTATTTTCATATCATATGCTATCATATAAAAAGACAATTAAATTTTTGGACTCTCAAGATCTTCTAGATAGTATTGGCATTGCAGCGGTTCTTGGTGAATCGGGAGTTATATTTTGGGGTGGAAATAATATGGGTAATTCAATTGAGGCTTGTCAAAATCTTAGTAACTATATAGATAACTTTCTTGGTCCCTACTGTAAAAAGTTGTCTGACGCTGCCACACGTTGCAGTAAGGATAACTGTAATGGTCATGGTAGATGCGTTATTTCTAAATTTGTAGATAATCATAGAGTATCTAAAAGAAGATTTCTTTTTATCGATGAAGTTATGGATATTGTAAGTAAGCTTTCTGATAATATTTATAACATGTATGATGCGTTGCAAGGTGTTGAGTACAGTGCTAATGCACCTAGAGTGTCTTGCCAATGTTTTACTTCATGGAAAGGAGAACATTGTGAAATATCATTGTGATGCAGAAGTTATGAAGCATAATTTGCTCGTGTTACAATACTATCATCAGCATATATTCAAAAATTACCAGGCAAACTTCAAGAAGTTATCATTTGGTCGAATACGGATACTGCTTAATTGGAGTATTTTCTATTTGAACCTATTACTCTTACCACCATTCTCTGGGCATTGTTATACCTCTGTTTTCTTTTTTTATAAAACAATGTTAAATCATAGTTTTATATTTTTAATATTCACTTATTATTAATCTCAATACAATGATCATACTATTTCAGATCTATTTTTAATGGTCTCCCATTTTCCTAAAATATTTGCAATATTGTCACTGTACACTTTTTTATTCCTGCCACGAGATTATGCCATCTTGCCTAGATCAAGTCTGCCAATGTTTAGATGTGCACATGCCAGTTCATTTCTCTTTCCTTTCCTCTTTTCCTGACTGACTAACTGTTATATCACATCATGCAAAATTTTTCATATCATATATGTTTAGAATTATCCCAGAAATATTAGACATAATGAGCTCTACAACTTCGAAGATTGATATTGATGATGAAAGTGTTTTAACATCTATTTTTAAAGATTCATTTCCAGAAAGGTATTGGAAAATTTTTTGTGCCATAATACCATGTGGAATTATTCAGACTATATTTCGGGAAAATAAGAATTTTAATGGTTTAATATGGCTTCCAACTATTGTATCTCTCAATTATTTTACAGACTGAGGTTTGGACATTTTGATTTGGTACCAAGTTGGTTTATGCTCATCCATTATTATCTAGGGCAGGGTTTCCCAAACTGTCTTTCTTTAATGACTGATTTAAAGCCATTGAATATTTTTGTTAGAACATTGCAGACGAAATTGCTTTCAGAAAGGGCAATTAGAAAAACCTACATGTTTGAGGCAACGTTTTCATCTTTTACCAATTCAGGTCGAGACTTGCCGTTGAGTCGGATTTACGAGTTTGCTTATCACAAATTGCTACGACAATTAATAAATTGTGCAGTCGAAAGCAATCTCATCTGAGACATTAATATCGTTCGTGTTATTGTGATGTAAATGAAACATTACCATTCCTCATTGGTTAGGTACAGGAATTGATACGGCATAGAATGGGGGTTCGTCAAAAACTAGATTCTAAATAGGGGTCCGCGGCTCGAAAAGTTTGGGAAACACTGATTTAGGGCGTGACTCCCCCCAAAATGGAAACAATGATTTTTCTAGTTACTTCTATGAAAAAGAAAAGAACTTATTTAACACTTGAACTTCTGCTTGTGTGTGATTGTACCCAAAAGATTGTGTAATCTGGGACGCTTTTGCACAAAATTTATGTTTCTATAAAATACATTCCAAATGGCCCAGGATCTGTTTTTGGGGGTCGCCCTTTATTTCTCGTTATTTACGATTTTCAAAAAAATTTCATTTTCATTGTTTTCGATTATGTATATTATTTTTTATATTGTTACAGTTGGAGGAGTGACCCAGAGTTTGTTACTTATTTGTCGGAGTTGAGTTCTTATGGAATTGAAAAATTAAATCGGGAGCCTGATAGACTGGATGAAGAAAAATCTCATGTATTAGAACAAACACAAGATCTTGCATTTCATAATTATAAAACCTTCATCAAAACTGCTGAGTGCTCAAAGGATATTTTTCAAGTCAGTACT